>NC_053022.1:192884121-193005286 GCF_003073215.2 Triticum urartu
CACCGTTACCCGAAAGAGGGATTGACAACCCCTCATACGTGTCGGGTTGCAAGTATTTGTTCTTTGTGTGCAGGTACCGTTTACATAGTGTTGCTTGGTTCTCCTACTAGATTGATACCTTGGTTTCATAAGTGAGGGAAATACCTACCATAGTTGTGCTGCATCATCCCTTCCTCTTTGGGGAAATACCGACGTAGTTCAAGCGACATCAACTACTGATGTGTGCCCCGTGTACACAGTGTCGCATGACCTTCCCTCTAGCACTGTCCAAAATTAGTTGAAACTAGATACGAACGATCCCCTGGGAGGCAAAATGTCCCGCCTGCTTTTAAAATTTCCGCGACCAAGTCTGTAGCATGCGAAATTCCCCTTTTGTCCTTGGTGCACGGATAACAATACGACCCTCATTAACATAATAGGTTGGGGTTGCTTTGGTTACTTCCGGTTCCCACCACCACACAACACCCCCATTTCCTCCCCCCCTCTCGCAAAAATGACTAGTCCATAGCACCAGAGCATCTTACATCACGCCGTCCGTACTTCATCGACCATTCTACCCCTTCCCTCTCAAAACCCCAGACTGCTCATCCACCGGCTTACCAGTGCCCATTCACTGTCGGTGTCATCCACCATGACGGCTTCTGTGGTCGCATCTGCCTCTCCCACCTCCCCTAGAAACAGTAGACCGCTCATCCACCACTATACCACAGCCCATTGACTATCGACCTTGTCCGCTTCATCCACACCCCCGGAGCCGCCCCATCGATGCCCCCGTCGACGACCTCTGATCCTCTTCGTCGACACCGTCCTCAACACTACCGGAGCTACTTCACCGACACCATCCTCAACCCTACCGGAGCAGCTTTGCCAATATCATTCTCAACCTTACAGGAGCCGCTTTGCCAACGCCCAAGTCCACAGCCTCAGATCCACTTCATCGACACCCTCGTAGCAGCTTTTGACGCCCTCTTCAATGACTACAGATCCGCATCGTCGACACCATCCTCAACAGAACCACTGGGGTAGCTTCACCAACGCCCTCGTCCATGGCCTCAGATCCACTTTGTCCACACCGTAGTCCACCCTACTAGAGTCGCTACACAAACACCCTCCTCCACGGTCCTAGATCTCCTTACCGGACCTCGACAGCTAGCGTGGAGTCACCACTCTTGACGTTTCTGACTTGTTGACACCGTCTGGCGCGATGACAAGCACCCGCCGCGGCCGAGGTACTGTCACCTTTAAACCCGTCCAGCATCACGTGCCAGATGTACTTCAAATATACTAACAGGTCGCTGTTATATGTTATGGAGCTGGCAAGAGCCACAAGGATGATGTTTCTTCTAGATCTAACACCTTGGCCAACCAAGATCCTGTACTGAGGCATTGCTATGATCTTTTAAGTGTGTCTCTCTTGTATTGTTGTGTGCCTACGAGTGTGCTTTGCTAGGATTTCTGACCAGTAATCCCTTTGTGCAACCAATGATTTCCACCACTACCTTCTAAATTAGAGATTTAGACATCATATATTACACAAAATCATAGGTGGCAAGAGGGAATTCCAGTGCACTAAATTAGGCTCCCTTAGAGTGTCTACAAGTCTAGTACACAAAGTCATGGCTAGTTTATGTTGATGCACACAATCGTTAAATGGTGGTTTGAATATGTGCAAGGGATATGCAATGTATTATCATGTAGAGATATCTCTAATTAATTGTGTCAACTTGTAGATGGGGTGCTGCAGTGAAAAAGTACAAGATATCTTAGTACAAGATGTATGTGGCATTTTCATGGAATATCACAAAAAAAGGAGGGGTAGCGGTGAGCCTATACAACGTGGTATGATAGGCCACTCCATTGCAATCATCATGACATGTTATTTGTATGTCAATGTTGTTGGCCAGGGTTCTTAGGGACATTTATTTGGAGTTATCCTAAGAAAATAAGCTCCTTTGAATATAAGCTTCAGATAATAAGCCAACTAGTGCTTTTCATTGCCTGCTTTTTCAGCTTATTTGTGCTATGATTGCATTTTATTTTGTCATTTTGCTGCCCATATAGAAATTAATTTGACTTGCAAACATCACATATTGAACCCATTGCAGTAATTAATATGACAGGAAAATAGACCACCATTATTTGTTCAAAATGCAAATATGAAGATACCATCTACTTAGCACAATCTATTTTGGTCAATGTAACAGAGCCCCTTTCCTAAATTTAAATGGAGAACCCATTGCTTAAATTTAAATGAAGAACCATGATTTATCAAAATTCCATGGTCCAAGTGGCCGGTTATTATCATATAGCAGCACCACCTGAAAGTATCACATAGCAGAAGCATCTCATAGCAATTTATCATACAACAGCAGCTGCAACTCGTCACAATTCATGTATAGCAGCAGCAGCTAATAGCAATTCACCATATAGCAGCAACAACTTATAGCAATTCATCATATAGCAGCAGCAGCTCATAGCAAACAATCATATAGCGGCAGCAGCTCATAGCAATTCAGCATACAACAACAACAGCTCATACCAATTCATCATATATCATTAGCAGAAGTAGCTCATAGCAATTCATTATATAGCAGAGCAGAAAGAAAATTTAGCAAAATACCAGAGATCCTCAACTCGTTGGATGAGCTCATCTCGCAATAGCACCTCAAGGCCACGGCCTAAGAGGAGGGGAGGCAGAATGAGGTGCCTTCTGCCGGAGTGGGGCATCGGCCGTAGTTGTGCGGTGACCACCAGAGTTGAGTGTTGGACGGACCATAGCGGAGCAGCTGCTAGAGATGATGAGAGTGAGGGGCGGCGCCGGAGGGAGGAGCAACCAGGGAGATGCGGCCCTACCCGCCGGCCATGTAGCCTAGCTGGAAAGAGCATCATCAAGGAGCAGGCCAGAAGGGACCTATGGCGGAGGCACGCTTGATGAACCATAGCGTTGCAGGCAGGGGATCGATGTAGAGAGAAAGTGGAGATGGGATGTGAGTGGGTAGGGCAATGAACGATTGTGTGTATGCTTTTACTTGGGGGTTAGTTGTTACGCAGGCATGAGCACTGACATTCTGAGTGTAATACAGGCACAGAACAGAGTCATTTCGTTATTCCCCTTCCCTTCAATTTCAAGTGAGCTTCCACGGGAACCCCCGCCCCCCTAAGCTTTTTCTCATTGTGAAGGAATTGGTGGTGGAAATAAGTTGAGCCCCTGCCCATAACTAAAAAATGAGTTCTTTACGTCTTTTATGGATTATTTGATAATAAACTCTCAAGAGGTGGAATGGAACTGGCCCTTAACCTGCAATTCAGCTATGCGTGCAATGATGAATCACCCCTGCCTGCTATAGTGTAGATTTAGGCATCATACATGGCATAACCTAATACATGTATGCATTATAGAATCTGAAATATGCAATGTTTATGTTAATTCATACATTGCACATGATGTTTAAATGCCTCCTAAATCTGGTCAGTCAAGTGATGGTCTTTGAGCCTCCTTCTGTGCTTGTTTTTTGATATGTAATTTAGTGTTGTGCAAGATTTGCTCACACATGTGTTCGATTGCTTGTTTGTATCAGCCAGCCATACTAGAACTGTTTGCTTTAATTACTTGTTGTTCTTGACCTAACAAAGCTTGTCAACAATTTAAACACTAGGGGCTGCTGTAGTGGGGGCTTGTATAACTCATAGGTGACATAAAGGTTTACCTGTAAACTAAACTAGGCTCTCCAAGAGTACCTGGAGGTCTAGTTCGAAGGTATGCCTAGTTTTTACATAGTGCAAACACAGTAAATGCTCATTTGAGTGCGTGCAAGAGATATGCAATGTTTCATTATGTGGTGTCGTTTTGTTATAAAATCATTCTTTGGTGTTGTTCAGAGACTGGAAAGTATGCATATTTATCGTCCATGTAAGGAGACCAGTAACTAGTTTGTGTCACCTTGCGGAGGGGGTACAATGAAGCAAAGATTTAGGATTTCCAAGTACAAGATGTTAAGAAGGAGCCTTGCAAGAGAAGGAGGACTAGCGCTGAGCCTGTACAACCAGTTATGGTAAGTCACTGTATTACAGTTACCAGGACATCCTATTTGTCTGACATTGTGCTTGCGTAGGGTTCCTCACCTGTAACCCAGTCACTAGGCCACTGATTAATACTCCCTCCACTCACTACTATAAGATCTTTCAACTTTTTTGTAATTAGATGTATATAGACACATTATAATGTGTCATTTCACTCAATTCAGTAGGGATGTATTCTACATTTAAATATCTAAAACATCTTATATTAGTGAATAGTGAGAAACTCGTTACTGTTATGGTAGAGTTCATGATGTCAGAACCAAATGCATGTTCACATCTTTAGCCTCCCTATCGTTACTAGGATCTTGATTACATACTAGTCGAGCTACTTCATAGGGGCAGGCAGCAAGTATATATAAATAATTAAATATATATAAAGAGGGTTAGAGTAACATATAGTTGCTAGATACCGTATCATGTTAAATGCGATGCTAATTTGTGTCATGCATGGCAATAAATATGATATATATATATATGATATACTATACTCTATGTATTATACTATGCTCTATAATTAATTAAAGGTAGTATCATATGTACTGTATATTCATGATACTAGTATAAGACACTCTCCACTATACTCATGATTTCTTACCGTGGAAAAAAATTGGAGTTGAAACGATGAACTCATGTTTTCGTTCGAACGAAAATATGATGTTAGGTAATGTACATGTTTTCAAAGAGCACACGGTTCACTCACAAAAGTCGTGTGTCCACCAAACCGTGGCCGATGCACCCCACCCCTCTGCCACGCACGCGATCTTAGTCGTGCGTTCTGATTGGCCAGAACCCAAACCCCACGGATCGTACGTCTGCACCGTTGGATTCTCCCTGATTGAACGGCGATCCTCATCCCTTTCGACAACACATGTACAAGTTTTCAAATAGCCCCTCCCAAAAAATGTTTTCAAATAGCACATGATTCACACACCAAAGCCGTGTGCCTACCAAACCATGGCCGATGCCCCCCCTCGCTGCACGTGCGATCTGAGTCGTGTGTTCTGATTGGCCAGAACCCAAACCCCACGGGTCGTACGTCTGCACCGTTGGATGCTCCCAGATCGAACGACAATCCTCATCCCTTTCGACAGGAAATGCAGTCCGGCTAGGAATTGATTTATATGCAAACATGCACAGTAAATTTCAAAAAATGTCTTACATATAGCACACGAGACCTGAAATGCGCCAGCAAATCAAACCCGTGGTACAATTGTGATTGGTCTACGTGCGAAAAATTTAGATGAGAAACGATGAACTCACGTCTTGATTTCAAAATTAGTACGTCTTCATTTCAAACGAAATTATTCTGTTTGTGCACACGAGCGCTTAGAGGCAACCGTTTGCATAGGCCTTTCCGCGCGCGCGGCGACCGGGGATATTTTTCACCATTTTCGCCTGGGCCGCCAACACCCCCCACCGTTCGCCCGCGTTAAACTCAACTAGTCCACCCAATATCCTTTGCCAGCTCCCCTCCCCCAGATCCACAGCAGAACCCTCTCCGGCGCCGCCGTGCTCACCCCGGCCATGTGCCCGCTCTTTGGCGTCAAGCCTACCTCCACTGCCATTCCCAACATGTGGCGGCCCGTGCCTCGCCGTCTTCGTTTGCTCGCCAGCCACCCTCGCCTCTCCTGTGGTCCGGTCGGGTTTGCATTAAGAAGCCTATTAGTTACTGCTCTCCATCGCAGTGAGGCATATTTCCTCGCAATCCCTCTTCCAATTTCGTTCCGTATGTTCCCAAATTGGCTATAAAATAACGAAGAGCGTATATATGTTCATTATCTACCTTCCTTACTACATATAAGCTGTATTTGTTCCAATAAGTTACTGCCTATTTATAGATCGCAGGTGCCTGACTCACACAAACTTAACAAATTAGCCATACATTTTGTAAATTATTTCATGGCATGTTTAGATAGCTTGATACGAAGTTGTTAGTTTTATGCTTATCCTCCTTTCCCGAGTTTCGCATGTGTTCTCTGTAGATGCCAAGTAGCAGTGACATCACTCATTCAGGCCATGTATCTTCATCTGATTCGGACAACCCTAGGTCTTAAGCAGATTGTGAGGGATCAAGTAGTCTTGAACGGGATAGAGCTGCAGCAATTACCCTTCCGGCCAGGACACGAAGGAACGCTCCAAGGAAGCCCACACACCAGCCTAAAGGTATATATGAAGTAGCCGATATTGATTTAAAGTCCTGGGCTCCAACTAAACCAGATAAAGCACGCACGAGGTTCAGGAGTGTGTGTTGATTTGTTGGCAGGGCAATGCTCAACATTAATCTGTCGGGGTTTCGGAAGGCTGACATAGGAACACGGCGAAGGATAGTCCGGGAGATCATGGATCACTTCAGCGTTCCAGAGCAGTGGAGAATGCAGGTGGAACACGCTGCACTGAAGAAGGCTAGGGATGCTTGGAGAAACTAGAAGCGCGCGATGTACAAGACGTACTTGAATGAAGGCAAGGACCCAATCCCCACATACCCCCAAATTACAAAGGCAGACTGGGTAGAATTCAAAAGGGTCAGGGCAACTCCAGAGTTTGCTGCGAAGAGTTTCAAGCAATCAGAACTTAGAAGAAGAACATACAGCCCCACCATATGGGTGTGGCAGGATACTACGGCATGAAACTCATATGGGAACAGGAGGACAAAGAAGCAGTATCGGCGGGTGGGAGTCCAGCCTTTAGTGAAATCAAGGGAGAACGCGCCATAGACTACTTGTGGGCACGTGCAAAGAGGCGTGATGACGGAACTTATTACTTTGAAAACGCACGTGACGCCAAACTGTATGAAGTGATGGTAGAGGCTTCCAAGATCCCTGGAAGGTTCTACAAGAACTCGGGGCCATGTGACATTCTGTCCATTGCTCTGGACACAAAAGAGCCCCCTGGTCGTGCAAGGGGTATAGGTGTTAATGTCCCACACAAGAGGGCTTTCACACTCAGAAAGAAGAGATGCTCAACATGAAAAAAGCGAGGAGTCAAATGAAGCAGAATGCATTGTTTCAAAAGTTGAAGAAGGAGATTTATCCGGCTGTTCGAAAGGATGTTGAGGAGTCAATGATGATGATGCAAAAGACTCTAACACTGAAAGATAGCCAGCAGATGGGAGGGGAGGCGGGCATGGATGATGCTGCTTATTGTGCGACAACACTGCACAAGAGTAGATGTGCATCACCTGACTCCAGCGACACTAAGACTGCAGCTGCTCGTGATGATGCTATATCTGATCTATCTGGAATGAAAGATAGACTGAAGGGCGTTCTTACACATTATGAAGGTACATTAAAATGTGCAATAGCCTAGGTTTGCCCACCCTTCTTGGAAGATGGCCTCTTCTTAGACAATGCGCCATTGAAGCCGGGCTGTGTGAAGTGCTACGTGACTGAAGTAAAGACTGGATTCAATGATTTTGCCCTGAAGAATGTCCTAGGAGACTTTGATGAGCAAAGGACCTTGGGAGAAACACTGTTACATCCCAATATAGTGGCCATGAAAGGAAATAGAGTTCATCGATGAGATTCCTGAAGCCCCGCCAAGAGAAACCACTGTCGCCCCTCAACCGGTGACGCTCTCCTTGCCAGAGCAGCTCTCGTGGGATGATGCATCAACCTGTGATCAGCCGGACCGACTTTGTGGCATACAAGCCATGTCATCCTCCGCCCCAAAGCAGCCAGTGGCAAGGCCTACAACTACTGATGACGCACCACTGGTTCAGATGCCGGCCGCTGAAGCAGTGGGGGGAGACTCAGCTGCAGCACATGCTCAGCAGACCAACCTGGTGGAACCAACTGCTATGCAGTCTAATGCTTCAGAACTGCCCGCTAAGTAGTCTATAGGTCCAGAACCGACTGCTCATCAGTCCGTCGGTCCGCACGCGCGTGATCAGCATACCAATGCATCAGCACTTCCTGCTCAGCAAACCAACGCGTTGGCACGGCCTCCTCAGCACACCGACAAGTTGGCACCACCTGCGCAGAAACCCGACATAGCTTCAACGCATGGTCAGCAGTCCGATGCCTTTGCTCCTACAGCCCAGTAGTCTGTCGCTGCAGCACCGCCAACTCAGTGGTCCGGCATAGATAAACAGTCTTCTAAGAAGTCTGTCCAAGCTTCTCCGTCTGCTCGGTAGTCTACCGTGCAGGAAACCAGATGCTCTGCCAGAAATGCTTCAAGTACCAAGAAGGAAGTGGCCAAAAAGGCTACACCCATGACCACGAGGAAGCACAGCAAGAAAGTGAAGAGGAAAGAGAACGATTGCCTCTTACTTAAAGCACTCATTACCCAGAACCAAATTAACAGCAGCTTGTTCGAATCCGGGAGTAATATTATTTCTGACGCCATGGATGATGAAGAAGTAGAATTGTTGCTTGCTAAAAGAAAAGCATATGTACTTGAAGCACGCAATTACATCCATGGCCAGCCATTTCTTGTTAGCTAATACTTTGATGAGTGCAGCTCCAATTGCCGCGAGTTACATGAATATTGCATGGATCAAATGTCAGAAGGTCATCACCATTTGCTAGTCCACTACAACAGAGATCATTTCTAACACGATGTTGGTTCCATCATTGTGAGTTTCGAGGACTTGCATATCTTCTTCAACTTCAACATGCTCGATGCCACTCTTGTTAGATGCGTGCTTTTGTAAGTACTTAACAAACTCTGATCAACTTCTCCATACAAGGCTGTAAATGATAAACAGCCAACTGCATTTTATTCCTCTCAGGGGATTGAATGCACAGAGAAGACAAAGTGAGAATGTGTGTTTCATAGATCCTGCATTAGCAAATGGCACAACATTACATGAAAAGGACTGACGGGATTGGGCCGTTAACACGGTCGTCCGTATCTTCGAAAACACGTCCCATGCAGAATCATTTCACTGGCCATATCATGAATGGTAAGTTAAGTAAACAACCACGCATACACTGATTGTCTTTCAGATTTCGACATCATTCGTAAGTTCATGGCTTTCTTAATATGTAGCAATCACTGGATATTGGCATTCACTTTTCCAAACAAGAACACAGTTTACTACATCAATTCTCTCAAAGAGTCAACAAATGCACAAGATGTGATGCATCTTTAGCAATTCATGGATAGGTATTGAATTCTATGATGTTGAAAATAATTTGCATTCATGTCTGGTTCAATAATTGATATTGTCAAAATTCATCATCATTTGTAGTGTGCTCACATTGCTGAAAACTAAACCAGGGAACTTGATCAAGAGGGAACTACCACTGCAGCACGAGATCGTTTCTCCGGTAACACACTGAAATCCGTTATTTTCAGAAAATTTATCTAACAGTCTGCAAATACCTTTCCTTATGCTAGTCAAATGTTCAAGCTTCTAAATAAACCTCTTTCTATTTTGTCCAAAGAAAAAATAATACATCTAACACCGGTTAGGTTGTTCCTAATAGGACAAATACATAACTAATTTTGTACAAAAAATTTCAGTGTCCTCAGCAAGAAGCAGGGACCAACCTTTGTGGATACTATGTTTGCAGACACATGATCTCCATCTGCAAATCTGCTGATAGTTGTGACGATCCTCGCGAATTAGTACCAGTAAGTCTATCTTCATTAATATCTTCTACTCCACTCATATGGCACATTCTGATCTTAAAAATACTGCATCTGATCTTAAAACCGAGGACCCCTGAACCGCTCCCGGCTGGTGAATTGCTGATGGTTCGGAGATTTATTAGCGACTTCTTCCTGGATCACTACATCAATCCCACTGGTGATAATGAAGATTTCAGCATGCCTTCTCCTGAAACATTGAATAAGAGTTAGCCGCTAAACATAAAACGCATGGATCCATTGTTTTCCATCAGATGAGGTCTTCCTATTTCGTACACTATGATTAATTATGTAATGCATATATGTGTGGACAAATCATTGGAATTTAGCTACCATATGTTCAATTGCATTTGTTGCGAAATCTGATGAATGTTCTTCCTGTGGACACTATTTGTTCAATTGAATATTGTGGCGAATTTGCTTTTTGCGTGCCGATACAAAATGGGATATTTTTTATTTGTGCAATTGAATATTGTGGTGAATTTTCTTTTGGCGTGCCGATTCAAAATGGGATATTTTTGTTTTAACCTGGAATTGCTCCGCACACGGTTCAACTAAATGAGTGTGTGCGACCCACATCGAAAAGCATGCGTCAATCGTAGAGGAACCGTCGGTGATACACAGCAGATCACAAACGATTTGCAGCGCTACTATGTGTGCGTAGGTTCTCCTGAACCGTTTGTGATATCGCGTTATCGCACACGAGAACTGGGAGTAAACCGTGCCCAATACAAAATACAATCCCAGTCGTATTTTTTCAGGAAACGTGTGGGATCCCAAACGAAAAGCACACATCACTCTTGCAACAACCGTCGGTGATACCTAACAAATCACAAACGGTCTGCAGCACTTGTATGTGTGCGAAGGGGCTCCTGAACCATTTGTGATAGGACATTATCGCAGGCGGTAATTGTTGGAAAACATGTGCGATGGAGTCTAGCATGGCAGACAGGTTACACAGAAAACCCGTGTGCGATAGGGCACAAATCACCCACAGATCATATGCTGGCCCGTGTGCCTTACATATTGTTTCCCAAACGGTTCGTTACAACAGACCGTATGGTTTCACTGCATCATTAGAAACGCTTAATCACCGATACCACACATGCGAAAGAATTTAGTGTGTGATGCATCACACACAATTACATTTTGGAAGGCCTCTGGATCACTGTTCCATATCCCCGACGGTTTCTGGGTCGTGTGGGAAGGACCCCCTATCGCACACACTCACTTGGCGACGGTTCCGAAGGCCATCATGGAAATGAGTAAAAATTGTTTGTTTAGGACCGACGCGCGCCAGTGACCTCACCAGATGGTCCTACACTTAAAGTCACAACACCTGCCTACCATACACCAAAAACTAGTTGCAACTCCTGGACAAAGATCGAGGTGATAAATAAGCAAGAGGGTCAATTAAGTATCCCAATGTGTGGTAGTAGATGTTCTTGGATAACATGCACATAACTTAGCTCTTAAGGACGGTCTCAATGAGACAACCCACCATGTACACCAACATGGCCACCCATCGCTACCTTTACCGAATCGTGTTCCACACTTAGCTCTCAACATCAGAACATGATCACAACATTACGATTCATTCCCGGATGAATCAGACCTGACACAACTCTAAGCAATATCAAGCATAACAAGTAAACATGGATGAGTAGTCACAACATGGATCGGGCAATTCCTACTCATCCTAGAAGGTTTTAACTATTTACTGTGGCAAATACAGGTCATGCAGAGGAATGGGTTCAACTACTGCAACATGTAACAGTTGAATCATTGTTGTCCTAATGCAATAAAAGAGAGCAGGAGCGAGTGAGGGGGATTGTATCGGAATGATCATAGGGGGGTTTGCTTGCCTGGCACTTTTGAAGACAACATTGTGTCTTCATCAATGACATCGATCTCAACGTCGGAACAACGTCTACCGATAGGGAACAAACAGTGGCAAACAAGGGAACAACATTCATTTCACGGAAATGCAATAATATGATGCATGATCATGACATGGAAACATGTTGTGATTTGGGCTAATGCAACTAGCAACAATTTAAATGACATTGATTTGAACACAAAATTCAAATCCAGACTCCATAAGAGACGTTTCAAATGCCATTTATTCAAATTGTTATATACAACAGCTTTAAGTTGTTAAAACATGCATGAAAATGCCACAAACAGTTTCTTCATATTTTTTTTATAATTGTTCATATATAAATTATTTCCATTTGAGCTATGGTTGATTTTATATGATTTTTTTGACGTTAAAAGCATTTTCTAAAATTTCTTCGCTAATTAAACAAAATATAGAAATTCCTTTATTGTGTCAGGATGACATCAATGTGACATCAGGAGCTCAACTGGGGCGGTCCAGGTCAAATTGACTAGTGGGACCCGCATGTTAGTGTCTGTTAATTAGTGCTAACTAAAAACCTAATCTAAGATTAGTAAGGGGCTGGCCCCACCTGTCATAGACCCAGGGGAGGTCAAACCCCTGGTCAAAAGGGTCGAACACGTCGGCGGCTCGACGCCCGTGACGGCAAACGTGACGGCAAATGGATGCCCGAGGGCATCTACGGGTTGTGGAGACTCGTCCATGTGAGTGGTGGTCGGGGCCAGGCCTGAGTTGGCCGGGGACGACGGCAGCGAGTTCGGCTATGGCGGTCGGAGCTCGGGCATCGATGGAATCAATACCATGGTGAATCTCTGGGGGAGCTAACGGTTGTTATGTGTTCATGAGTGCATTCTGAGCACGATGGTGCGCTCTGGTGGGAGCTACAGTGGCTATATCCACGACGTTGACATGGCCAGTGGCAAGAAGCTCTCAGCTTCAGTGGTTGGCGTGGCTAGAGCAAGCAAAAGCCTATGGGGAGAGAGGAAACAAAGAGCATGGGCGATCTAGACGGAGCCAATCGTCGACAGCGATCTTGGTTGCTCGAGGTAGAAGACAACTGCAGTGATGATGAAGCAGGGCCTCCCAACTTGCGTTCTTCAATGGGGAGGATGAGCGCTTTGGGGCGGAGCTTCTTGACACAGTCCTCGGGTGAGGTGGAGGAGGTGGCTTCGCCCGCGACAAGCAACGACGACAGCAAAGCTCGGCCATGGTGAGGGTGAGCGATAGGAAGGGCGAGGGGAGAAATGGGGACGTCGGCTTGATGCGGACGGCTCCCATGAAGAGATCCACCATGTCGTGCTTGCCAGGGGAGGCCAGATAGGCAAGTGGTGTGGCACGCTGTTATGAATCTGCTATCGGTGATGGAGGTATCGAGTATTATGGGAGAGTTGAAGCAATTTATGAACTTCTATTCTATGGTGAAAACCCACCGAATGTTGTAGTCCTCAAATGTTATTGGTTCCAGACGAAGGGACTGGAAGGACTCATGAACATATAGGGCTAGTCGAAATCAAACAAAGCACCCATTTAGATGTTCTTGATGTCTATATTACGGCTCAACAGGCGACCCCAAGTTTTCTATCTACCGTGGGCCTGCCAAACTGATCCAAATCTGAATGGTTATGAAGTGCCGCCACGTGTTAGACCAACTCCCCCCAATGAAGAGGATTATGAACTTCACATTAACCCAGACACATATGAAGGTAAATTCTTCCAAGAAACACGTCTTTCCAAAAAACGCTTCAAGAAACGCTCCACTTCACCCCAGAACATTGAAGTAGACAGTGACAGTGAAGCCGACTTCACCCCTGAGCTGGAACAAGAAGAGCCTGAACAAGAAGAGGTTACTATTGTGGATGATTTGTCAATGCTTGACCTATTACGTAAAGGTGGCCTTTTACATGTTGATGCCGCTGAACCCGATGAGCACTTCATTCATGATAGTGATGATGATGATGATGCATTTATTGATCCTGAAGCATTTATTGAACCCGACGATCAAAATTATTATTAGGTATTCAATTTTTTTATGTTGTACTCGATTTATATAGTTACTTGTATGATTGTATGATTTATATAGTAACTTGTATAATTTTCTTACTTTGTATGATTGTTTGTTGTACATAGTGCCATGGTCTTGATATCCGTCCCTATCGGCCCTCGCTAGGTTTATGATTTGGGTGTGGTATATTCTCTCTTATAACAATTTGTTGCATTTCACATTTATGAAAACTATGGCCATCAAGTTGACATAGAGATATTTTTATCTAGGAGGTATGTGAACCGGAAATTGCAACCGACCCTCTTGTCGAGAAGTTAAATTTAGTTGAAAAATAAAACAAGTATTTGAAAGAAAAAGTGAAAAGAATTGAAGAAGAGAAGATGAAATTGGAGTTATATGTTGCCGATGTCTTCGATGATCACAATATGAAGATGAATGAAATGCGCTTGAAGATGGATGCAATGCGCTTCAAGATTAAGAAGATTAGAAAATATCCCATTGATAATGAGGCTTGGTATCATTATGCCATTGGATCAATTGTTACCTTAGTTGCCATCTTGATCCCATTTGTTGTGATGACGGTAAGTTTTATCTAGTGTTTTGCTTAACAAATGCATACTTAGCTTCATACATGCTTGTTAGCCCTATTATGCCACATACTTAGCTTATTTTTCCCAAAAAAGACATACTTAGCTAATTATCCTCCAAAATGACATAATTAACTTATTTAGTTCATTTATGACATAAGTAGCTTATTCATTTAAAAAATGGCATAATAACCTTGGTTCTCTCATAGATGTCATATACTTAGCCTATTTTCCTCCAAAATGTCATATACTTTTTCTTCTTCTTATTCTAGTCTTCTTCTTCTTGTTGTTCTTCTTCTTGTAGTCTTCTTCTTCATCTTCTTCATCTTCTAGTCTTCTTCTTCTTCTTCTTCTTCCTTTTCTTCTTCTAGTCTTCTTCTTCTTCTAGTCTTCTTATTATTCTAACTTTCTTACTCCCATTTTTGCAGGTTTGATACAATTCATGGAAGAAGCATTGATGGACTGCTAGTGTTTAGTTCTTGTTTTCATTTGTATTGATGCACAATGTGAAACTATGTATGTATATATGGATGAACTCCATGAAACTATGTATGTATTTGATCTTTTAATACCCTATGTGTTATGTTCCATTGATGGACTGCTAGATGTTTGATACCTGGGCTATGTTTGAGGTTGAAACTATATATATCTTCTGAAAATGCAGGGATATAACAGAAAAAAGAAAAAAAACAGAAACAATACAGGCACTTTGTCGTCTGCCATCGACGACAAAGGTGCCTTTGCCATCTGCCACAGACGGCAACGAGGCCACATGTGCTACCTCTTGAGCATGCGTTGGTTTTCCCTTGAAGAGGAAAGGGTGATGAAGCAAAGTAGTGTAAGTATTTCCCTTAGTTTTTGAGAAACCAAGGTATCAATCCAGTAGGAGACTACACGCAAGTCACCTAGTACCTGCACAAACAAACAAGAACCTCGCAACCAATGCGATAAAGGGGTTGTCAATCCCTTCTCGGTCACTTATGAAAGTGAGATCTGATAGAGGTAATAAGATAAATATTTTTGGTATTTTTATTGTATAGATTGAAAAGTAAAGATTGTAAAATAAATAGTAAACTAGAATTGTAGATCGGGAACTTATATGATTTAAAGTAGACTCAGGGGCCATAGGTTTCACCAGTGGCTTCTCTCAAGATAGCATATATTACGGTGGGTGAACAAACTACTACCGAGCAATTGATAGAAAAGCACATAGTTATGATGATATCTAGGCATGATCATGTACATAGGCATCACATCCATGTCAAGTAGACCGAAATGATTTTGCATCAACTACTATTACTCCACACATCTGTAGCGACCTGACCCGAATGGATCACGTCTACTGTGCTACGGTGTCATCCCTGGATCAGTAATGCTGACACCACACAGTACATCGAGGTTTTATAGCAGAGTTGCAATCACACACTTATTACATCGATGGCTCAAAAAGAACTTATTACAATAAATATGGTTGAAGGCCATCTAATAAAGATAACAGCGGAAGACTTGGAAGATAAATGGGTCCATCAACTCCAGCGGCATCACTGAGTATAGGGCCACGACCTAAACGCACCTCAATCGTCGTCTGAAAAGTCTGCAACATTAACGTTGCAGCCCGAAAACGGGTCAGCACATGGAATATGCTGGCAAAGTAACACATAGAGAGAGTAATGGAATGAAACAACTATACTATATGCACATATGGCCGGTGGAAAGCTCTATGGTTACAGTTTTGCGTAAAGCCAATTTTTCCCTACTGCAAAGGAATAAATTTATTTAACTATCATGGTGGTTGTGAAACATTGAGAATGGTTGACAGCATTCTCAATCCCAATTAAAAATACAATTAAAACCCAACAACATTAATTAGAAGTAACATGTTGAGATTCACAATGATATTCAAGTACTAGATACTCAAGTTGTCCATAACCGGGGACACGGCTAATCATGATTAGTTTGTACACTCTGCAGAGGTTTGCGCACGTTTCCCCACAAGACTCGATCGCCTCCGTTTGGTTTCTCGCACTACATGGTGTTTGAGAAGACGGATGACCGAGACACAGTCTTTCAGAAGCGCTAGCACCTTACATGTGGGGTAGACTGTACCACCTACAACCCCTACATCTGCTAGTCCACCCCGTAAGAGTTCGCACAACTTAGTCAACTATGCCAGAGCCCATAATGGCTTGTGGCTGCACACGGAAGTTTCTAGCATGAAAGATCTTATGATCCCTTTGAGCCTGGGTGGCGGTCCAAAAAAAACAGGCAAGTCCTGATAGACATCAGGTGCCTCAATCCACCCAGATGTGTGTTTAAGTTGCCACCTTAGATAAACCATTAAAATTATCAACTCACATCTGTCATGGATATCACTCACCCAATCCACGTCTACTAGCATAGCATGGCATAATAATAAGCAAACGTAGAAGTAACTCCCAAAGGTTTCATAGTAATACAGGTAATAGGTACTACCTCATCTACTTCCCATCCCACAATTTAATTAGATCCTAATCATGCAATGTGAGAGGATTGATCTAATGCAATAAAACATGGGTTGTAGAAAAGGTATGATCAAAGTGTTACTTGCCTTGCTGATGATCCGCGAGTCCTAAGGTTTCGAAGTAACAAGCGGCGCAATCCGGGTAATCTATCGCAGACAAACAACAAGCATACAATAAGTACTCATCTAATGCATAGGTAAAACTCGAACAAGAGAATGAACCGAACAAAGAAACAGAAAATAAACGGCGGAAGAAAACAACTCGGTTCTAGCAAGTTGAAACTAGGTCAATTTGTTTTATCGGGGCAAAAGCTTGTTCAAGTTGATTAGACGGAACGGAGGTTTCGAGACGAAACTCCAGGCGCTTGAATCACCTGATTCCGATAAACGAGCGAAAAGAAAAACTAGAAAGAAGATCGGATCTAAGATCGCGATCGCGGAGTAAATCCGACGAAAAGAAAAAGAAGAACGGTTAAACGAACGGACGTCGTTAACCTAGAAAAAATCTGGTGATCACGTTCGTTAGGACGAACGGTCCAAAGACAACTAAATCAGAGAAGAAAAATGAATCCGATCTAGGGTTTCGGAGAAGAAAAACCGAACGAAAAACCGATCTAGAAAACCGGAACGGTTTAGAGAAGAAAAGAATCGGAACGATTAGAAGAAAACGATCCGAGAAAAAGAGACGCGGGGCAACCTCGGCGAGGTCTCCGGTGAGGGGCTCCGACGGCATGGGCGTGGGGCGGCGGCGGCAAGGTGCGGCGGCGGCGCGGGTGATGCGGCGGCGCGGCATGGGGTGGTGGAGCGGCGCGGCGTGGGGTGATGCGGCGGCGTGGCGTGGGGTGGCAAGGTGCGGTGTGGAGGAGAGGGGCTTTGATTTGATGTTTAGAGGGGGGGTGCTTGGGTATTTATATTGGGGAGGGGAGCGGTTTACTTGGGGTAGAGGGCAAGGAATTAGACTAGGAATAGGAATAGAAAAGAGGAAAGGAAAAGATCTAGAAATAGAAAAGGAATATACGGAAGTAGGACAAAAGTCCTACTAGGATTCGGTACAGGAGAGAGGCAGCGGCGGCCGGCTCCCTGGCGCCTGGCGCTAGGCGCGCGGTGGCCTGGGGCGCGGTGGCCTTCGGCCCGGCTGGGCCTTGGCCTGGCCGGCCTGCTCCAGTTTTTTTTTTAAATAGTTTCTGCGCGCAAAAAAAAACAAAAAGAGATATAAACGAACTCCGAAAAATCTAAAGTAAATTTTCCCCGACTCCTAAAAATGAGCCGAAGAAAATGAACTTTTCTCCGGACCTAAAATGCAATTTTCAAAAACGCGCATTTTTTTCCCTATCCAAATAAAATGCAAATAAATCTCCGGCAAACAAAAATTGATCTATTTATTAAATCTTCATTTTCCTAAATTTTGGGAAAGTCATATTATTCCCTCTCTCATATTTTGACACCGGAAAATTTATTGAAGATAAAACAAATAAATCAAACGATCCTCTTTTCAAAATTTGAGAAACTCTCAAATATGAAAATAACGAAATCCCCAACTCTCTCCGGAGGTCCTTGAGTTGCGTGAAATTTCTAGGATCGACCAAAATGCAAGAAAATATGTTATGCATGATGATCTAGTGTATAACATTCCAAATTGAAAATTTGGGATGTTACAACATCGACCGCTATCCAGCATGCATCTAGAGTATTAAGTTCATAAGAACAGAGTAACGCATTAGGCAAGATGACATGATGTAGAGGGATAAACTCAAGCAATATGATATAAACCCCATCTTTTTGTCCTTGATGGCAACAATAAATACGTGTCGGTTCCCTTTCTGTCACTGGGATCGAGCACCGCAAGATTGAGCCTAAAGCTAAGCACTTCTCCCATTGCAAGAAAGATCAATCTACTAGGCCAAACCAAACTGATAATTCAAAGAGACTTGCAAAGATATCAAATCATGCATATAAGAATTCAGAGAAGAATCAAATATTGTTCATAGATAATCCTAATCATAAACCCACAATTCATCAGATCTCAGCAAACACACCGCAAAAAGAATTACATCAAATACATATCCAAGAACATCAAGGAGAACTTTGTATTGAGATCCAAAGAGAGAGAAGAAGCCATCTAGCTAATAACCATGGACCCGAAGGTCTATCGTAAACTACTCACACATCATCGGAGAGGCTATGGTGTTGATGTAGAAGCCCTCCGTGATCGAATCACTACTAGAAAAAGGCTGTTAGAGGCGCACCAGTTTTTGCTATTAATGGCGCACTATAGGTGCGCCACTATTAACACGCCACTAGTAACAAATAGTAATGGCGCACCTGTGGTGCGCCATTAGTATCCCATATAATAGTGGCACACCACATAGTGCGCCATTACTATGTCCAACAGTGCGCCATTACTATGCCTCCTAGGGGCCATATAAACCTTCACGTATGCCCCCAAGTGCGCCATTACTATGCCCCACAATGTGCCACTAGTATTTTGCCTTGGTGCGCCACTAATGCTCAATATGATGCGCCACTACTGGGGGCCATATTTGCCTTCATCTATGCCCCAAGTGCGCCATTACTATGCCCGATAATGCGCCAGTGGTATTTATCTTGGTGCGCCACTAATTCTCAATACGGTGCGCCACTACTATGAATATTAGGAATTATTATTTTTTGCTTTTCTGGTATTTGCACAGGTTACAAAATACGTGACATCATAGAATATAAACATCACACAATAGAATTCATCATATTAGTCTCCAAATTCAAAATAGCGAACAAAGTTCAAACATTAGCCAAGTTTAGGTCTCGAGACATTAGCAAAGTTCATGATATTAGCAGAGTTTGCCGTCATATTACAAAGTCGATATCGATCATCTAAACTACCATCACATAGAAGAGAGCTGCGGTCACGATGAGCATCACATAGAAACTGGTCTTCATCCGGTTCCTCCTCAGCTCCCTCCTCTCTCCCTCTAGATAGCGCGCGTATCTAGCTTCCGCCTCCGCCCTAGTGGTGTACCCTTTGTAATTGTTACCGCTGAAACGGTGAACCTATCTCCGACACTCCTCCCAGTCGTCGTAGACTCCGGGAACCTTACCCTTGTACATGACATACGATGGCATCTCTATGCACTAGACAAACAAAACGTTAGTAGCAATTCACAGATAATATATAAGCAATATATAAGTATGCAACAAAAGGATCGGAAGAGAAAAGCAACACATTAATACCACGATTCATATTCCTACTAATAAATAGCATCGATTACATATAAGTTGAACGACTATCCAAACTAAAGAGACATACAAGTTCATTAAAGTTTAATTATAGCATGAGCTAATCGATATTTCAGAACTACATAGCATCAATACTTTCGACTCGACTCAGGGACCGGAGCGTGGATGAAGCCACCATCTTTCATGATGGTCATGAAATCGCGATCGTTGTCAGCCTGCATTTGTAGCGTTGTTTCTATTTCACTATTGGACGGTTGATATTTGAGGTAGAACTGCCCCGAGGTACGAAGGACATCTTGATAGATGATTTCCACAAACTCCGACTGGAAGAAATAATTCTTGTCTGATGTCCCCGTCCTGGATTGCCGACAAGCGTGCGGCCTAATCTTTGAGATTATTTGGTAGTAGAAGTTGATTATGGTCCCGTACGATCGCCCGCATGTGATGGAGGGCATAGTAGGCATCCTTCTGACTGGCAAGTGGCTGCTTGATGCAGGGGAACATCATTACGTGGGTGAACACGTGCTTGCCGTACCTACAAATTGGCCTCCTGAAGGTGCCTCCAGATTTGGCGTAGCCGGGGAGGGCATCAACAAGAACTTTCTTCATATTTGTGTAGTCTTTCTTTGACTGACGGTCCGAGTCGAAATACGTGGCCATGGAATATTTCGGGCTTAAGAGGATGAGTCTGCAACGTGTGTCACTACACAAACCACGGAATGTTAGAAAAAAAAAGAACGATCGAAATCTAAGAAATCATATGTTACGGGGCGGTGAGGGGATGACTTACTCGGAAAAGAAAGGCACGAGGAAGTTATCCTTATCTGGGTTCGCCGGAATGACGCCTTCGAGGTATGAACTCGTGACTTGCCGGACCCCAGCGCTGCCCAAGATATTTGCATGCATGTAGAAGGGGTCGACTATCACGATGTCCGGGGTCTTGTCTCTAATGATCCACATCTCCATACTGAGCGAAAATAGCTGAATGAAGGTGTAGTGCAGCGGATGAAGGTTAAACATAGCGAAGATGTCATCAAACCACAAAACAATCATATGCCCGATGGTGCTATCGACAAAGCCCTTGCCCTCTGGCACCTTGGCCACGAAAATGGGGTATGCCACATCATTCTCGGAGATATGCCACAACTCCATAGAAAGAACACTGTCATGAAGACTCCGCATAGCACCGGTTGCAGCATTGAGCAGATTAGTCGGTAGCATCGGCCTACCCACCACATGCACCCTCCTTGAGATATCCTTAGGTACTGGTGGCCCGTCCTGAGCACGAATCGTACTCGGTGCCGGCTGGCTCGCACCCTTGTTATTCTTTCCTTTCCGTCCCTTCTGCTTCTTCTGCTGTAATGGGATCGATTTGTGCTCAGAGACCACCTTCTTGAGTGTGTTGGGGCTGATAATATTTCACACCTCGGCTATTTGAGTCTCGGTGAAGGTGGCAGCTGGAGGCATCTCCTGAGAACTGAACGCCAGACGACGCCTGTTGCAATTGGGTTTCTCCGCGGTACCAGCTAGATCGTGATTGTCTTTTATAGGGTTGTGTTCTTGAGAAGGAGGCCCCAAGAATTCGTCACCGTACCCATGTTCGTTGAAGTACTTATCGACGTTGGTAAATGTACGGCCGTCATTGTTTGGATCCTGTGCCATATGCATGTCTGGATCAGCTGACGGCGGTAACATTGCGGCGGTCTTGCCATAGCTTGGCGCCAGCACGACTGGCGGTGTATTTTGTGGGGTGGTGTCCCCCACCCCCAAACGAATCTAGCTCTTAGGCCAAAGCATGGACTAGCCTAAGCAGGCGCTGAGGGTCATCACATCATCTTCTTCGGCCCCAGGGGGTCGATACGGAGGTAACAAGTCGTCGCAGCCCCGCAACACCTGAACCAGTTGAACCCTATACACGGTGGGTGGCATCGGATTACCATGGAACACGGGGTTGCCCGGTTCAACGATTCTAGACTTGGCGACATCAATCAACTCGCCGTCCACGAAGTGCACGACAATGCATGGAACGTTGGCGACGCCCTGCGAAAACATGTAGGGCGTCAGAGATGCCTAGTCAAAGGCAAGGACATGAAGTCATCGGCCGAGGCTTAGTTACCGTGATGGCGTCGAGCTCGGCTAATGTCGAGGCACTGCCAATGGCGGGCGTGCAAGTGACGGAGGGGCCGCTTGCTGCCGAGGTGCCGGCCGGCATATTCTTACCACACCTGGGTGCATTAAGCTCCAATGTCGGCACCGCCGCCGGAGACACCAATGGCGCCGGCGCGTTGTGCGAGTTGCTGCCCGTGAAGCTGGGAATCGGGGGCGGCCCCTGTTGGCCGCCCGCAATCCACCCCCGCAGCCCCTCAAGCAAGGTAGGCATAATGGTGGTGATCGTCGTTCCCACTTGGTCTCGAACTTGCTCTTCGACTATCTCCGGAATCCGCACCACTTGTGCCTTGAGTTCTTGAACCTCGCGCTCCTGGCTTTCCAAGCTGGTCTCCTTTCGCCCAGAAGTATAGTATTCCGACCATTTCATGGACAAGCCTTTGCCGGCCACACGACCAGCTGACGACGGCTTACTGAACTTATCCTTGTGTTTCATTATGTTCAACACCCTATTTAAAGTGGTGTCCCAAGGGCCAGACAGGGAGCTCTGGGACGACCACGCGCTACTGCTTTCAGTTTCCCGCGGAAGGAACGCGAACCATTTAGAAATTTGGCTTCATTAATTAGAATGCAACCATATGGAGCTAATTACGTGGGGGTGTATTCCTTACCAGAACAAGCTCAAGAGCCTTGGTCTTCGGATCCGTGGTAAGATCCTTTGTTACCAGGTCCACCTTGTACCGGGCCCTGACATAGTTCCTGGTCTGCTTGTCACAGTATTTATCGAAGAGGGGCGGTAGGCCTTGCTCGGCACGCTCCGCGTCCTCCTTGTCCCATATAGGTTCCGCCACTCTGTAACCGTCGGGACCGAGTTTGTGGACCCCTAAGTTCAAGTCCCGCATATCTTTCCCCCACTGACTTGATTCCGCGGATGCGTTGCTCTTGCACTTGGTCTTGAACTCCAGGTAGTCAGCTTCGCTGATCGAAGGATATGTCTCCTTGATCTTCTCATAACTATCACCACTTAGAATCCTTATCTTCACCGCGGCTCTCCAAGTAGCCAGGGCCGTGCTCATCTTCGTGAGGGCGGCACTGTTCACTTTATTCCCTGAGAGGCGTGTGTTTGCAAAATCGCCGAGGAACTTGTATCGTTCGTGCAGCTTCGTGAAGAGGAGGTTGCGCAAATTCCCTCGATCACGATGCCTTAGGTTCTCGGTGTTGATAGAGACGGTGCTCCAGAGAATGCACCCGAGTTGTCCCGTGTACCCACTAACTAATTCTTTGGGCGCCGTTGGTTTCCCACTGGAGGACACTTGAGTAAATTCCTCCTTGACGGTGCCGAGCACGTTCAGGCGCCGGTCCTTCCGTTGCCTCTTCGGTTGGCTCCATCTGTGCGTTCGCTGCCATCATCAGTGGTGGCATCCCCGGCGACACCATCAGTGGTGTCATCTCCGACGCCACTAAGGGTTGTGTAGTCGAGATCAGTGTCTTCCGCGGCGTCCTCATAGCGGTGAGGTTCTTCCTCCATCTCCTGGGACAGCTCCCAGAATTGCTTGCCCGAACCGCTGGCCTCGTCGTTGTCGGCCATGTTGATACGTCTCCAACGTATATATAATTTTTGATTGTTCCATGCTATTATATTATCAAGCTTGGATGTTTTATATGCATTTACATGCACTTTTATATTATTTTGGGGACTAACCTATTAACCCAGAGCCCAGTGCCAGTTTCTATTTTTCCTTGTTTTAGAGTATCACAGAAAAGGAAAATCAAACAGAGTCCAATTGACCTGAAACTTCACGGAACTTATTTTTGGAACGGAAGCAATCCAGAAGACTTGGGGTGTACGTAAGGGAAGCAACGAGGATGCCACGAGGCAGGGGGCGCGCCCTCCACCCTCATGGGCCCCTCGTGGCTCCCTTGACGTATTTCTTCCATATATATATATATATATACATATACCCTAAAACGATCAGGGAGCACAATAGATCGGGAGTTCCACCGCTAGAAGCCTCCGTAGCCAACGAAAACCAATCTAGACCCATTCTGGCACCCTGCCGGAGGGGGAATCCCTCTCCGGTGGCCATCTTCATTATCCCGATGCTCTCCATAACAAGGAGGGAGTAGTTCTCCCTCGGGGCTTAGGGTATGTACCAGTAGCTATGTGTTTGATCTCTCTCTCTCTCATGTTCTTGAGGTGGTATGATCTTGATGTATCGCGAGCTTTGCTATTATAGTCGGATCTTATGATGTTTCTCCCCCTCTACTCTCTTGTAATGGATTGAGTTTCCCCTTTGAAGTTATCTTATCGGATTGAGTCTTTAAAGATTTGAGAACACTTGATGTATGTCTTGCCGTGCGAATCTGTGGTGACAATGGGATATCACGTGATTCACTTGATGTATGTTTTGGTGATCAACTTGCGGGTTCCACCCATGAACCTATGCATAGGGGTTGGCACACGTTTTTTTCGTGATTCTCCGGTAGAAACTTTGGGGCACTCTTTGAGGTTCTATGTGTTGGTTGAATAGATGAATCTGAGATTTTGTGTGATGAATATCGTATAATCATACCCACGGATACTTGAGGTGACATTGGAGTATCTAGGTGACATTAGGATTTTGGTTGATTTGTGTCTTAAGGTGTTATTCTAGTATGAACTCTAGGGTTGTTTGTGACACTAATATGAATAGCCCAATGGATTGATTGGAAAGAATAACTTTGAGGTGCTTTCATACCCTACCATAATCTCTTCGTATGTTCTGCGCTATTAGTGACTTTGGAGTGACTCTTTGTTGCATGTTGAGGGATAGTTATGTGATCCAATTATGTTATTATTGTTTAGAGGACTTGCACTAGTGAAAGTATGAACCCTAGGCCTTTTTTCCTAGAATTGCAATACCGTTTACGCTCACTTTTATCATTAGTTACCTTGCTGTTTTTATATTTTCAGATTACAAAAACTATTATCTACCATCCATATACCACTTGTATCATCATCTCTTCGCTGAACTAGTGCACCTATACAATTTACCATTGTATTGGGTGTGTTGGAGACACAAGAGACTCTTCGTTATTTGGTTGTAGGGTTGCTTGAGAGAGACCATCTTCATCCTATGCCTCCTACGGATTGATAAACCTTAGGTCATCCACTTGGGGAAATTTTCTACTGTCCTACAAACCTCTGCACTTGGAGGCCCAACAACGTCTACAAGAAGAAGGCTGTGTAGTAGACATAAAGCTCTTTTCTGGCGCCGTTGCCGGGGAGGTTAGCGCTTGAAGGTATATCTTTACATCTTGCAATCGAGTCTTTTGTTTCTTGTTTTATCACTAGTTTAGTTTATAAAAGAAAATTACAAAAAAATGGAATTAAGTTTACCTCATACGCTTCATCTTTTTAATATCTTTTGTGAGTATGATGGATAGGAAAATTGTGCCAAAGTGTTAGAAGAAGAATGCATTAAAATGTTCACTAAATCTTTGAATGATGAGCATGATTGTAATGTTGTTATTATGAAGTCATTGAATATCCATGGTACTAATGATGATTGCACTAGTTATGATGAAAATGTCTCCTATAAACATGTCAATTTTTGCGGAGTGCATTGGGTTTGTAAGTACACACCAAATAGGGAAGATAGATATTGCAAGAGGCATAAGTACTTAGAAACTAAATTGTTGCAAGAAGGCTAGATGATTGTGCTGAAAATTTAAATTTTCTTGGCCGTACTTGTGGACTTTGCAATGAACAGGGTCATTTAGCTATCCGATGCAAATGGTTTCGTGATCTAATCGTGTCCAAAAATTGTGATGACTTGATTTCCCTTGCAAATTATAATGAACTTAGTTTGCCTATGGGTTACGAAGAAATGAAACGTATAACTAAGCATCTTCCAGAATTTGCCTGCTATAAACTTCTTGGTTTTGATCAAGAGGAAATTTATATGTATTGTGCGGTGAACTGCATTGAAAATCCTCATATTGCCAATTACATAAAGAAAAGAAAACAAATAGAGGATGAATAGAATACTAACGAAGGGAAGAGACTTCCCAATATTCTCCTATTATTTCTTATGATGAATCAGGTAACGAGGAGGAGCCTTCTATTCAACCAATCTCATTAATAAGGAGCTCCAAAAAGAGGATTGAACCCACACGTGAGGTGAAGAAGAAGAAAAGAAAAAGGAAGAGAGGTAAAAAGATATGTCTCCCAAATAATGTTGCTCCCATTATTGTTGTGCCTCATGAAAATAAATAGAAAATAATTGTGGAAGATGATGCACTTGATGATGATCTCTTTATGCCTATTGCTTGTTGTGATGATTATGATTGGGAAGATAACGATACTTCTTATGATCTTGAAAATCTTTTTGTCACTTGCTTGGAAGAATATGATAATTTCCATACTATTGGTGCTATCCATACTATTAATTATGAGGGTGATTATGCTTATGATATGAAAAGTTCCAAGCTTGGGGATGCTATGTTTGATGAAGATGATGTTTTTCAGAATATATTTGCTACAATTAATGTTAGTCCCAAGCTTGGGGAAGCTATGATTAATGAAGATGATATTTGTAGTCTCCCAAGTTTTGATATGCAAATTTATTATGATGATAGCATGCCTCCTACTTATGATAATTATGAATGTGGATTTGGGGAGGTCATGACTTTATTTAGTAATGATTCCTCTATCTTGGAAGAGGTTTCGATCGATTATGATGAGAACAAAGTTGCTACTTATGATAATTATTGTGACGATACATATGCTATAAAATGTAGTGATGATTATATTTATAAAACTTGTCATGATTATGATTACCCTTTTTCTGAACATTACTCCTTTAATGTGGAAACAATTTATAGTATTCGAGTCTCTTATGATACTCCCACTATTCCGAATGAGAAGAATTTTGCTTATGTGGAGAGTAATAAAAAGATCTATGCTTGTAGATCATGAAAAGAATGCTTTAGGTGCTGGTTATATTGTTGAATTCATTCATGATGCTACTGAAAATTATTATGAGGGAGGAACTTATGCTTGTAGGAATTGCAATAATATCAAGTTTCCTCTCTATGTGCTTAAAGTTTTGAAGTTATGCTTGTTTTACCTTCCCATGCAAGTTGATTCTTATTCCCACAAGTTGTTTGCTCACAAAATCCCTATGCATAGGAAGTGGGTTAGGCTTAAATTTGCTAGTCATATTCTTCATGATGCTCTCTTTATCTTTCAATTCTTATCTTTTATGTAAGCATCATTGAAATCATCATGCCTAGCTAGAGGCGTTAAACGATAGCGCTTGTTGGGAGGCAACCCAATTTTATTTTAGTCCCTTGCTTTTTGTTCCTGTTTAGTAATAAAAATTCATCTAGCCTCTGTTTATATGTGTTTTTATGATTTTAATTAGTGTTTGTGCCAAGTAGAACCTTTGGGAAGACTTGGGGAAAGTCTTTGAGATCTTGCTGTAAAAAACAGAAACTTTAGCGCTCACGAGATTTTCTGCCATTTTTTATTTGAGAGTAATATTTAGTTAATTATTTTTGAAGATGATTAATAGATAAATTCCCCAGGTCCACCAATTTATTCGAGAATTTTATGAGTTACAGAAGTTGTCAAAACCTACAGATTACTACAGACTGTTCTGTTTTTGACAGATTCTGTTTTCATTGTGTTGTTTGCTTATTTTGATGAATCTATGAGTAGTATCGGAGGTTATGAATCATAGAGAAGTTGGAATACAGTAGATATTACACCAATATGAATTTATAATGAGTTCATTACAGTACCTTATGATGGTGATTTTCTTTCTTATACTAACTGAGCTTACGAGTTTTCTATTAAGTTTTGTGTTGTGAAGTTTTCAAGTTTTGGGTAAAGATTCGATGGACTATGGAATAAGGAGTGGTAAGAGCCTAAGCTTGGGGATGCCCAAGGCACCCCAAGGTAATATTCAAGGATAACCAAGAGCCTAATCTTGGGGATGCCCTGGATGGCATCCCCTCTTTCGTCTTCGTTCATTGGTAACTTTACTTGGAGCTATATTTTTATTCGCCACATGATATGTGTTTTGCTTGGAGCGTCATTTTATTTTCTTTTGTTTTGCTTGCTGTTTGAATAAAATACCAAGATCTGAAATTAATAATGTTAGAGAGTCTTCACATAGTTTCATAATTATTCAAATACTCATTGATCTTCACTTATAACTTTCGGAGTAGTTTGTTGTTAGCTCTAGTACTTCACTTATATCTTTTAGAGCATGGTGGTAGTTTTATTTTGAAGAAATAGATGAACTCTCATGCTTCACTTAGATTATTTTGAGAGTCTTAAATAGCTTGGTAATTTGCTTAAATAATCCTAATATGCTAGGTATTCAAGATTAGTAAAAAAATTCTTATGAGTGTTTTGAATACTAAGAGAAGTTTGATGCTTAATGATTGTTTTGAGATATGGAGGTAATAATATCAAAGTCGTGCTAGTTGAGCAGTTGTGAATTTGAGAAATGCTTGTGCTGAAGTTTGCAAGTCCCGTAGCATGCACGTATGGTAAACGTTATGCAACAAATTTGAAACATGAGGTGTTCTTTGGTTGTCCTCCTTATCAGTGGCGGTCGGGGACGAGCAATGGTCTTTTCCTACCAATATATCCCCCTAGGAGAATGCGCGTAATGCTTGGTTTTTGATGACTTGTAGATTTTTTGCAATAAGTATGTGAGTTCTTTATGACTAATGTTGAGTCCATGGACTATACACACTCTCACCCTTCCATCATTGCTAGCCTCTTCGGTATCATGCATTGCCCTTTCTCACAATGAGAGTTGGTGCAAACTTCGCTGGTGCATCCAAACCCCGTGATATGATACGCTCTTTCACACATAAACCTCCTTATATCTTCCTCAAAACAACCACCATACCTACCTATTATGGCATTTCCATAGCCATTCCGAGATATATTGCCATCCAACTTTCCCCCATTCCGTTTATCATGACACATTCATCATTGTCATATTGCTTAGCATGATCATGTAGTTGACATAGTATTTGTGGCAAAGCCACCATTCATAATTCATTCATACATGTCACTCTTGGTTCATTGCATATCCCGGTACACCACCGGAGGCATTCATATAGAGTCATCTTTTATTCTAGCATCGAGTTGTAATCATTGAGTTGTAAATAAATAGAAGTGTGATGATCATCATTTTCTAGAGCATTGTCCCAAGTGAGCAATTAAAAAAAGAAAAAAAAGAAGAGAAGGCCACAAAGAGAGAGAGAGAGAAAGAGAGAAGGGACAATGCTACTATCCTTTGCCACACTTGTGCTTCAAAGTAGCACCATAATCTTCATGATAGAGAGTCTTTTGTTTTGTCACTTTCATATACTAGTGGGAATTTTTCGTTATAGAACTCGGCTTGTATATTCCAACAATGGGCCTCCTCAAGTGTCCTAGGTCTACGTGAGCAAGCAAGTTGGATGCACACCCACTTAGTTTCTTTTGTTGACATTTCATACATTTATAGCTCTAGTGCATCCATTGCATGGCAATCCCTACTCCTTGCATTAACATCAATCGATGGGCATCTCCGTAGCCCATTGATTAGCCTCATTGATGTGAGACATTCTCCTTTTTTGTCTTCCCCACATAACCCCCATCATCATATTCTATTCCACCCATAGTGCTATGTCCATGGCTCGCGCTCGTATATTGCGTGAAAGTTTATAGGTTTGAGATTACTAAAGCATGAAACAACTGCTTGGCTTGTCATCGGGGTTGTGCATGATGAGAGCATTCTTGTGTGACGAAAATGGAGCATGACTAAACTATATGATTTTGTAAGGATGAACTTTCTTTGGCCATGTTATTTTGAGAAGACATGATTTCTTAGTTAGTATGCTTGAAGTATTATATTTTTATGTCAATATTAAACTTTTGTCTTGAATCTTATGGATCTGGATATTCTTGCCACAATAGAGAATTACATAAAGAAATATGTTAGGTAGCATTCCACATAAAAAATTCTGTTTTTATCATTTACCTACTTGAGGACGAGCATGAATTAAGCTTGGGGATGCTAATACATCTCCAACGTATCTATAATTTTTGATTGTTCCATGCTATTATATTATCAAACTTGGATGTTTTATATGCACTTATATGCACTTTTATATTATTTTTGGGACTAACCTATTAACCCAGAGCCCAGTGCCAGTGCCAGTTTCTGTTTTTTCATTGTTTTAGAGTATCGTAGAAAAGGAAAATCAAAGGGAGTCCAATTAACCTGAAACTTCACGGAACTTATTTTTGGAACGGGAGCAATCCAGAAGACTTGGGGTGTACGTAAGGGAAGCAACGAGGAAGCCACGAGGCAAGGGGGCGCGCCCTCCACCCTCGTGGGCCCCTCGTGGCTCCCCTAACATATTTCTTCCGCCTATATATATCCAAATACCCTAAAACGATCAGGGAGCACAATAGATCGGGAGTTCCGCCGCCAGCAGCCTCCATAGCCACCGAAAACCAATCTAGACCCGTTCCGGCACCCTGCCGGAGGGGGAATCCCTCTCCGATAGCCATCTTCATCACCCAGGTGCTCTCCATGACGAGGAGGGAGTAGTTCTCCTTCGGGGCTGAGGGCATGTACCAGTAGCTATGTGTTTGATCTCTCTCTCTCTCTCTCTCTCGTGTTCTTGAGGTGGTACGATCTTGATGTATCGCGAGCTTTGCTATTATAGTTGGATCTTATGATGTTTCTCCCCCTCTACTCTCTTGTAATGGATTGAGTTTCCCCTTTGAAGTTATCTTATCGGATTAAGTCTTTAAAGATTTGAGAACACTTGATATATGTCTTGTCGTGCATATCTGTGGTGACAATGGGATATCACGTGATTCACTTGATGTATATTTTGGTGAGCAACTTGCGGGTTCCGCCCATGAACCTATGCATAGGGGTTGGCACACATTTTCGTCGTGATTCTCCGGTAGAAACTTTGGCGCACTCTTTGAGGTTCTATGTGTTGGTTGAATAGATGAATCTGAGATTGTGTGATGTATATCGTATAATCATACCCACGGATACTTGAGGTGACATTGGAGTATCTAGGTGACATTAGGATTTTGGTTGATTTGTGTCTTAAGGTGTTATTCTAGTACGAACTCTAGGGTTGTTTGTGACACTTATATGAATAGCCCAACGGATAGATTGGAAAGAATAACTTTGAGGTGGTTTCGTACCCTACCATGATCTCTTCGTCTGTTCTCCGCTATTAGTGAATTTGGAGTGACTCTTTGTTGCATGTTGAGGGATAGTTATGTGATCCAATTATGTTATTATTGTTTAGAGGACTTGCACTAGTGAAAGTATGAACCCTAGGCCTTTTTTCCTAGCATTGCAATACCGTTTACGCTCACTTTTATCATTAGTTACCTTGCTGTTTTTATATTTTCAGATTACAAAAACTATTATCTACCATCCATATACCACTTGTATCATCATCTCTTCGCCGAACTAGTGCACCTATACAATTTACCATTGTATTCGGTGTGTTGGGACACAAGAGACTCTTTGTTATTTGGTTGCAGGGTTGCTTGAGAGAGACCATCTTAATCCTATGCCTCCTACGGATTGATAAACCTTAGGTCATCCACTTGAGGGAAATTTGCTACTGTCCTACAAACCTCTGCACTTGGAGGCCCAACAACGTCTACAAGAAGAAGGTTGTGCAGTAGACATCAAGCTCTTTTCTAGCGCCGTTGCCGGGGATGTTAGCGCTTGAAGGTATATCTTTACATCTTGCAATCGAGTCTTTTAGTTTCTTGTTTTATCACTAGTTTAGTTTATAAAAGAAAATTACAAAAAAATGGAATTAAGATTACCTCATATGCTTCATCTTTTTAATATCTTTTGTGAGTATGATGGAAAGGAAAATTGTGCCAAAGTGTTAGAAGAAGAATGCATTAAAATGTTTGGCAGTAAATCATTGAATGATGAGCATGATTGCAATGTTGTTAGTATGAACTCATTGAATATCCTTGGTACTAATGATGATTGCACTAGTTATGATGAAAATGTCTCCTATAATATGTCAATTTTTGTGGAGTGCATTGGGTTTGTAAGTACACACCATATAGGGAAGATAGATATTGCAAGAGGCATAAGTACTTAGAAACTAAACTGTTGCAAGAAAGGCTAGATGATTGTGCTGAAAATTTAAATTTTCTTGGCCGTACTTGTGGACTTTGCACTGAACAGGGTCATTTAGCTATCCAATGCAAATTGTTTCATGATCTAATCGTGTCCAAAAATTGTGATGACTTGATTTCCCTTGCACATTATAATGAACTCCGTTTGCCTATGGGTTACAAAGAAATGAAACGTATAACTAAGCATCTTCCAGAATTTTCCCGTTATAAACTTCTTGGTTTTGATCTAGAGGAAATTTATATGTATTGTGCGGTGAATTGCATTGAAAATCCTCATATTGCCAATTACATAAAGAAAAGAAAACAAATAGAGGATGAAGAGAATACTAACGAAAGGGAAGAGACTTCCCAATATTCTCCTATTATTTCTTATGATGAATCAGGTAACGAGGAGGAGCCTTCTATTCAACCAATCTCATTAATAAGGAGCTCCAAAAAGAGGATTGAACCCACACATGAGGTGAAGAAGAAGAAAAGAAAAAGGAAGAGAGGTAAAAAGATATGTCTCCCAAATAATGTTGCTCCCATTATTGTTGTGCCTCATGAAAATAAATAAAAAATAATGGTGGAAGATGATGCACTTAATGATGATCTTGTTATGCCTATTTCTTGTTGTGATGATTATGATTGGGAAGATAATGATACTTCTTATGATCTTGAAAATCTTTTTGGCACTTGCTTGGAAGAATATGATAATTGCTATACTATTGGTGGTATCCATACTATTAATGATGAGGGTGATTATGCTTATGATATGAAAAGGACCAAGCTTGGGGATGCTATGTTTGATGAAGATGATGTTTTTGAGAATATATTTGCTGCAATTAATGTTAGTCCCAAGCTTGGGGAAGCTATGATTAATGAAGATGATATTTGTAGTCTCCCAAGTTTTGATATGCAAATTTATTATGATGATAGCATGCCTCCTACTTATGATAATTATGAAAGTGGATTTGGAGAGGTCATGACTTTATTTAGTAATGATTCCACTATCTTGGAAGAGGTTTCAATCGATTATGATGAGAACAAAGTTGCTACTTATGATAATTGTTGTGATGATACATATGCTATAAAAGTAGTGATGATTATATTTATAAAACTTGTCATGATTATGATTACCCTTTTTCTGAACATTACTCTTTTAATGTGGAAACAATTTATAGTATTCGAGTCTTTTATGATACTCCCACTATTCTAAATGAGAAGAATTTTGCTTATGTGGAGAGTAATAAAAATCCTATGCTTGTAGATCATGAAAAGAATGCTTTAGGTGCTGGTTATATTGTTGAATTCATTCATGATGCTACTGAAAATTCTTATGAGGGAGGAACTTATGCTTGTAGGAATTGCAATAATATCAAGTTTCCTCTCTATGTGCTTAAAGTTTAGAAGTTATGCTTGTTTTTACCTTCCCATGCAAGTTGATTCTTGTTCCCACAAGTTGTTTGCTCACAAAATCCCTATGCACAGGAAGTGGGTTAGGCTTAAATGTGCTAGTCATATTCTTCATGATGCTCTCTTTATCTTTCAATTCTTAGCTTTCATGTCAGCATCATTGAAATCATCATGCCTAGCTAGAGGCGTTAAACGATAGCGCTTGTTGGGAGGCAACCCAATTTTATTTTAGTCCCTTGCTTTTTGTTCCTGTTTAGTAATAAAAAATTCATCTAGCCTCTGTTTAGATGTGGTTTTATGCTTTTAATTAGTGTTTGTGCCAAGTAGAACCTTTGGGAAGACTTGGGGAAAGTCTTTGAGATCTTGTTGTAAAAAAACAGAAACTTTAGCGCTCACGAGATTTTCTGCCATTTTTTTATTTGAGAGTAATATTTAGTTAATTATTTTTGCAGATGATTAATAGATAAATTCCTCAGGTCCACCAATTTATTTGATAATTGTATGAGTTACAGAAGTGGTCGAAACCTACAGATTACTACAGACTGTTCTGTTTTTGACAGATTTTGTTTTCATTGTGTTGTTTGCTTATTTTGATGAATCTATGAGTAGTATCGGAGGGTATGAACCATAGAGAAGTTGGAATACAGTAGATATTACACCAATATGAATTTAGAATGAGTTCATTACAGTACCTTATGATGGTGATTTTCTTTCTTATACTAACGGAGCTTACGAGTTTTCTATTAAGTTTTGTGTTGTGCAGTTTTCAAGTTTTGGGTAAAGATTCGATGGACTATGGAATAAGGAGTGGTAAGAGCTTATGCTTGGGGATGCTCAAGGCACCCCAAGGTAATATTCAAGGATAACCAAGAGCCTAAGCTTGGGGATGCCCCGGATGGCATCCCCTCTTTTGTCTTCGTTCATCGGTAACTTTACTTGGAGCTATATTTTTATTCGCCACGTGATATGTGTTTTGCTTGGAGCGTCATTTTATTTTCTTTTGTTTTGCTTGCTGTTTGAATAGAAGACCAAGATCTGAAATTATAAAATGTTACAGAGTCTTCACATAGTTGCATAATTATTCAACTACTCATTGATCTTCACTTATAACTTTTGGAGTAGTTTGTTGTTAGCTCTAGTACTTCACTTATATCTTTTAGAGCATGGTGGTAGTTTTATTTTGAAGAAATAGATGAACTCTCATGATTCACTTAGATTATTTTGAGAGTCTTAAATAGCATGGTAATTTGCTTAAATAATCCTAATATGCTAGGTATTCAAGATTAGTAAAAAAAATCTTATGAGTGTTTTAAATACTAAGAGAAGTTTGATTCTTGATGATTGTTTTGAGATATGGAGGTAATAATATCAATGTCGTGCTAGTTGAGTAGTTGTGAATTTGAGAAATGCTTGTGTTGAAGTTTGCAAGTCCCGTAGCATGCACGTATGGTAACCGTTATGTAACAAATTTGAAATATGAGGTGTTCTTTGATTGTCCTCCTTATCAGTGGCGGTCAGGGACGAGCGATGGTCCTTTCCTACCAATATATCCCCCTAGGAGAATGCGCGTAATGCTTGGTTTTTGATGAATTGTAGATTTTTTGCAATAAGTATGTGAGTTCTTTTTGACTAATGTTGATTCCATGGATTATACACACTCTCACCCTTCCATCACTACTAGCCTCTTCGGTACCGTGCATTGCCTTTTCTCACATTAAGAGTTGGTGCAAACTTCGCGGGTGCATCCAAACCCCGTGATATGATACGCTCTTTCACACATAAACCTCCTTATATCTTCCTCAAAACAACCACCATACCTACCTATTATGGCATTTCCATAGCCATTCTGAGATATATTGCCATGCAACTTTCCGCCTTTCTGTTTATCATGACACATTCATCATTGTCATATTGCTTAGCATGATCATGTAGTTGACATCGTATTTGTGGCAAAGTCACCGTTCATAATTCTTTCATACATGTAACTCTTTGTTCATTGCATATCCCGGTACACCGCCGGAGGCATTCATATAGAGTCATCTTTTGTTCTAGCATCATGTTGTAATCATTGAGTTGTAAATAAATAGAATTGTGATGATCATCATTTTCTAGAGCATTGTCCCAAGTGAGCAATTAAAAAAAGAAAAAAAGAAGAGAAGGCCACAAAGAGAGAGAGAGAGAGAGAGAAAGAGAGAAGGGACAATGCTACTATCCTTTGCCACACTTGTGCTTCAAAGTAACACCATAATCTTCATGATAGAGAATCTTTTGTTTTGTCACTTTCATATACTAGTCGGAATTTTTCTTTATAGAACTTGGCTTGTATATTCCAACAATGGGCCTCCTCAAGTGCCCTAGGTCTACGAGAGCAAGAAAGTTGGATGCACACCCACTTAGTTTCTTTTGTTGAGCTTTCATACATTTATAGCTCTAGTGCATCTGTTGCATGGCAATTCCTACTCGTTGCATTAACATCAATCGATGGGCATCTCCATAGCCCATTGATTAGCCTCGTTGATGTGAGACTTTCTCCTTTTTTGTCTTCTCCACATAACCCCCATCATCATATTCTATTCCACCCATAGTGCTATGTCCATGGCTCGCGCTCGTATATTGCGTGAAAGTTTATAGGTTTGAGATTACTAAAGTATGAAACAATTGCTTGGCTTTTCATCGGGGTTGTGCATGATGAGAGCATTCTTGTGTGACGAAAATGGAGCATGACTAAACTATATGATTTTGTAGGGATGAACTTTCTTTGGCCATGTTATTTTGAGAAGACATGATTGTTTAGTTAGTATGCTTGAAGTATTATTATTTTTATGTCAATATTAAAATTTTGTCTTGAATATTATGGATCTGAATATCTTGCCACAATAGAGAATTACATAAAGAAATATGTTAGGTAGCATTCCACATCAAAAATTCTGTTTTTATTATTTACCTACTCGAGGACGAGCAGGAATTAAGCTTGGGGATGCTGATATGTCTCCAACGTATCTATAATTTTTGATTGTTCTATGCTATTATATTATCAACCTTGGATGTTTTATATGCACTTTTATATTATTTTTGGTACTAACCTGTTAACCGAGAGCCCAGTGCCAGTTTTTGTTTTTTCCTTGTTTTAGAGTATCGCAGAAAAGGAAAATCAAACGGAGTCCAATTGACCTGAAACTTCACGGAACTTATTTTTGGAACGGAAGCAGTCCAGAAGACTTGGGGTGTACGTAAGGGAAGCAACGAGGAAGCCACGAGGCAGGGGGGGCGTGCCCACCCCCCTGGGCGCGCCCTCCACGCTCGTGGGCCCCTCGTGGCTCCCCTGACATATTTCTTTCGCTTATATATATCCATATACCCTAAAACAATCAGGGAGCACAATAGATCGGGAGTTCCGCCGCCAGAAGCCTCCGTAGCCACCGAAAACCAATCTAGACCCGTTCTGGCACACTGCCGGAGGGGGAATCCCTCTCCGGTGGCCATCTTCATCATCCCGGTGCTCTCCATGATGAGGAGGGAGTAGTTCTCCCTCGGGGCTGAGGGTATGTACCAGTAGCTATGTGTTTGATCTCTCTCTCTCTCTCTCTCGTGTTTTTGAGGTGGTATGCTCTTGATGTATCGCGATCTTTGCTATTATAGTTGGATCTTATGATGTTTCTCCCCCTCTACTCTCTTGTAATGGATTGAGTTTGCCCTCTGAAGTTATCTTATCGGATTGAGTCTTTAAAGATTTGAGAACACTTGATGTATGTCTTGCCGTGTGTATCTGTGGTGACAATGGGATATCAGGCGATTCACTTGATGTATGTTTTGGTGATCAACTTGCGGGTTCCGCCCATGAACCTATGCATAGGGGTCGGCACACGTTTTCGTCGTGATTCTCCGGTAGAAACTTTGGGGCACTCTTTGAGGTTCTATGTGTTGGTTGAATAGATGAATCTAAGATTGTGTGATGCATATCGTATAATCATACCCACGGATACTTGAGGTGACATTGGAGTATCTAGGTGACATTAGGGTTTTGGTTGATTTGTGTCTGAAGGTGTTATTCTAGTATGAACTCTCGGGCTGTTTGTGACACTTATAGGAATAGCCCAACGGATTGATTGCAAAGAATAACTTTGAGGTGGTTTCTTACTCTACCATAATCTCTTCGTTTGTTCTCCGCTATTAGTGACTTTGGAGTGACTCTTTGTTGCATGTTGAGGGATAGTTATGTGATCCAATTATGTTATTATTGTTGAGAGGACTTGCACTAGTGAAAGTATGAACCCTAGGCCTTGTTTCCTAGCATTGCAATACCGTTTATACTCACTTTTATCATCAGTTACCTTGCTATTTTTATATTTTAAGATTGCAAAAACTATTATCTACCATCCATATACCACTTGTATCATCATCTCTTCGCCAAACTAGTGCACCTATACAATTTACCCTTGTATTGGGTGTGTTGGGGACACAAGAGACTCTTTGTTATTTGGTTGCGGGGTTGCTTGAGAGAGACCATCTTCATCCTACGCCTCCTACGGATTGATAAACCTTAGGTCATCCACTTGAGGGAAATTTGATACTGTCCTACAAACCTCTGCACTTTGAGGCCCAACAACGTTTACAAGAAGAAGGTTGTGTAGTAGACATCACACGTTCGCTCTAAATAGGAAAAAAGGCTACTAGAGTTATTGGATGAAATCAGGGTAGTATCCATTCTTCTATCCTATATATTTTCACATTACAGGTTATAAACTCCCCTTTACCCAAAAGATTGTTCCAAGTGCACTATTTCTATCCTACTAAGTGCACTATTGCTAAAGCTGGAGGGTCACACATTCATACTAGCTTTAGCAAGTAGCAGTGGAATAATGCAACAGTGTTGCTGTGTTCTTAAGCTGAATGTGTGTGAGGTCACTAGAATAGTCTCCTTAGGTCTTTCACTGGAATATACTGTATCGATCACTCTAACCTAAAAGTTGAGTGGGTGAGTGGGGTTCATGCTACGTTCCATAAGGTTCCTGCTTTTATTAGAGAACTAATTTGGGGTTCGTACTTTTTCTCGCTTAAACCTCCATGAAAACAATGTGCTTGCCACAGATTGTGGTATTTCACTAATGGAAGGTGCCATGCTTGCATTTGCATACATGTGTGGTGTACACCTTTGTGGTAGTCGGGCGTTTAAAACAGATTGCACATTGAAAGAAGTCTTTGAAATGGTTGGGTGATCATTAGGCACCCCACTAGTACCTTTAGTTCAACATTTCTTTCTTCTTTTACTTGAACAACCTCAAGTGCCAAAAGCAAAGGGAAATTCTAGCTGCTTGCTTAGCTGTAAGTTGTGGAAATCATGCATGCCTAGTGTTGAAGTTCAGCCAAGTACTTGCATTTGGTTGAGGATTGCAAGCCTCGGTTACTTATTTTCTTTAATTTATAACAACTGTCAAAGTTTACAGGTGATTACACATAACATACAAAGTTGTGATCCTTCACTCCTATTTGACTACAGACAAGCACCAAACTGCCATCATCAGAAAAATACATGGTGCTGCAGTAATAACAAATAGACCATATGCGCAGATATAAGCAATGCTGAACAATGCTCCCAGGTAAAAGCCATTCATGCTGATTAATTTTTGTTTTGGTTGAGAATCGGGCACCTTCTAGGTCAAGAAAATTGGGCATGACCTTTGCTAATTTTCTTGACCTAGGAGTGCCCCATTCTCAACCGAAACGGAAATTAATCAACATTTCAGGAGAAAGGGATATTTTTCCCTGCAAACCACAGCAACAGGTAGCGGCAGCAACAGCAAAGCAGCGACGGCTCAAGCAGCAGGCCGGGAACACAATAACAGTCCGTACTTGCATGTATGTAGAACATATTCAGAGTCGCCTCTACAGCAATGCAGAGACACAGTCACTGCTGGGCAGTAGCAGTAAAGGACATGCTTTTTTCAGAGGGTTAATCACATCATTGACAATAGTAACTAACAATTCAATAGATCCCACATGACAGTAACTAACCATGCACTTATAATCGCCTTCAAAACAGTAGATCCCACATGACACAAGACATAAGAAACTTATACTAAAATCTGGGATATATACAGAAGTCGTGATGCACAATTTCATCTATAACGGAAAATAAGATACGAGTACAATTTGTATGACAACCATGACTAAAAAATGTTACTAAATGCAAATCCAATCATCCAGCCATGCAGCTCATACCATAGGATGTCTAATTATTTGAAGAACTTGTCCTATTTTGCAACTTAAAATGGAGAGCACACGAAGATGCACATTACCCAGCAGAAGTCATCGTCGGAAAATTCTTTTAAAATCATATTCTAACATGCAACAAATTGACCACATCAAATTGCCCACATTCTATCACTGACTATTTGAGAAATCAGTGTATGTGCAACAAGCCAACAACAGAAAAAGGGTATCAAGGGATGCTTCTGTTTGATGTTAAGCAGAGAATTTGACGAGTGGACAAAATTCAACTCCGTCCACCAAACAGCTAAATGGGCTAAGTGTGATCGCTGGTTGGTCGATGTGTAGTGTTTGAAGAAACAATCAGCTAGATGTGCCTTATCCTTATCATTAAATTTTGTCTACACCTCCGTTCTTCTAATACTTTCCAGCTAGATGTGTAGTGTTTGAAGAAGCAGTCCAAAGGTAAGAAATTTACCTTTAATAACTGCCGAGAGGAGCCCAAGGTCACCGTTGGCGATGAGGCCCACGACTCGTCGGCGAAGCCCCCTCTTGGACTGCTCCTCCGAGGGGAAGCAAGAAGGGTTGGAGATGACTGCTGCTCCCTTGCCGACTATGCCCTAGCGGTCTCTGATCTGAGCCGGAGGAGAGCACCGGAGATATGAGTCGGGAGAGGAGGCGACGGCGGCGGAAGAGGTAGAGAAGGAAGAGGGGAGAGGAGGCAGAGCTCACTGGGGGAAGGTGGTTGCCGCGATTGTGGGCGACGAACGGCAATGAATGGGGGAAGGTGGTCGCCACGGAGGAGCACGGGGGAAGGTGGTCGCCGCGGTGGTGGGCGACGAACGGCGACGGAGGCGATCGGGCGCGTGGATCTGGCGAGGGAGGGAGAGAGGCCAGAGGAAGACGGGAGCAAGTTGGAGCGGATGGGGTTACTTTAGTGGGGGAGGGTTAGCAATAGCGCACCTTTTAGGGGTGCGCCATAAAAGTTGGTATACCAATGGCGCACCATTTAGGGGTGCGCCGTAAACACCGTGATAGCAATGGCGCACCTTCTCCTGGTGCGCCATTACTAATTTTTTTGGATTTTTAGTTGCATCTAATATTTTTTTAGAAAATGACCATAAATTTTAAAATGTTATGATATAAGTAGTTATTAGTAATTTTCAAATACTTGTGATGCAAAACATTTGTGAATAGGTAAAACATTTATGAATATGAAAAAATATTCATGAATTCAAAAAGTGCCCATGAAATTTAAAAATATTCATGAGTTCAAAAAATATTAACAAATTCAATACTTTTTGTGAGTTAGAAAAATGTTCACATTTTCAAAAAATGTTTGCAAATTTAAGCAGGAAAAGGAACACTAGAAAATAAAATACCAGAATAAACATAAAAAAATTGGTATATTAATGGCGCACCTTCTAGGGGTGCGCCATAAACACCATGATATCAATGGCGCACCTTTTCCTGGTACGCCATTACTAACTTTTTTTTATTTTACCAGAATAAACATAAATAAAAACAATTAAACTACCAGAAGAAAACACAAAGAAGCCCAAGGTTCCTCTAAATGATGATTTGCAACAAAACAAGAGGGAGAAGAACAAAAATTCTAAATCGAAGAAGAAGGTGGTCGATACTTCAACTTGGTGATGGAGAAGTTACAAAAGGAAGGTAAGTACAGAAAACATTAATCCCCACTATTTTGAACAAAATAGGTTACTAGATAGAGGACTAGAACAGAAGAAATTTCATTTCCATATGTCGAAATACAGTCGAGAAATGAAGACTACAATTTAAACCATTATGCAAAGATTTAGAATTAGATGACATGGTTGAAATCAAGTGATACATGTAATAATCTAGTTGCATGTAATAATTGAGCTTGCACTGACACACATGCACGTGGCCGACACATCGTGATTCGATCTTAGCTATCTTTTCACAATCTTCTTGCCCTTCTTTTTGACAAATGGAGCTCTTCTCTTGAACGGACGTCCTTTAGGTAGGGTGGTCCTGCTTCTTCTTGTGGTGTATGGTACTTCATCGTCGTTGTCATCTTCCATCTTCGGGTCACCGTACTTGTCGAAGTCTTGCTCATTGGCGACTCCATCCATTCCGATGATGTTCCTTTTGCCTCTCCTCACGACAACACGACTGGTCTTTGACGGGTCGGTAATGAAGACGCATTGGTCTACTTGGGAAGCCAGTGCCCATGGCTCATTTTTCACGGTGACATTTGCGCCCGCGGTCTTGGATTTGGCTTCGGGTATAACCATGGTGGTGAAATACCAGTATTATTTTAGGACACTCTTGGCCCATCTGACACGGAACATCGGGGCCTTCTCTCCAGCGCAGCTCAGCTCCCAAATCTCCTCGATCCTTCCGTAGTATCTGTCCTTGTTGTTACCGGCATAGGATTCCATCGTTACCCCGGAGTTCTGATAATCGCTCTTCATGTCCTTTTCCTCGGTTTAGAATGTGTAGCCGTTGATATCGTACGCCTCATAGGTCATCAGGTTGTGCTCGACGCCCTGTGACAAGGCGAATATGAGTTTTTCTTCCGCGAAAGAATCCTCATGTAAAGGGTACGACAGAAGCTTGTCCTTGAACCAACGTGTGAAACATGAGTTGTGCTCTTTGATTATATCTCCGTCCGTCCTCTGTTGGCCTGGTCATTGTACGTCTTCTCAATGAAGGTTTTGTGCTCTACCACCCAAGGATCGACCACGTCTATGTGTTGTAGCACGACTAGGTTTGCTCTTTCGAAGTCGGCGAGTCGACCCTTGAAGTAGACATGCATTTCACGGCGACCCTCACGGTGACCCCATCCAGTGAGCCTACCGAGGTGCCTGTTGACGGGCAGACCAATGGGGTTCTCTATGCCTATATAATTCATGTAGAAGGAGATGCACTCTTCGGTCAGAAAGCCCTTGGCTATGCTTCCATCTGGACGTGCCCTGTTGTGAACGTATCCTTTGATGACACCATTCATCCTTTCGAACGGCATCATGTTGTGCAGGAACGTCGGCCCGAGTGGGATGATATCCTCCACGATATGGACCAACAGATGCACCATAACATCGAAGAATGCGGGCGGGAAGTACATCTCAAGCTCGCATAGTATCACCACGATCTCTTCCTGTAGCCTTCTGAGTTGCCTCACGCCAACCGACTTCCGAGAGATGACATCGAAAAAGTTGCATAGGCCAAATAGCGTTTCACGGACGTGCGCGTCCATGATCCCACGGATTGCAACTGGAAGTATCTGCGTCATCAGCACGTGACAGTCGTGAGACTTCATCCCGTTGAACTTCTGCTTCGCTGAGTCTAGGTATCTGCTTATCTTCCCCCCGTAACCGTAAGGAAGTTTTACTCCTATGAGGCAGGTAAAAAACTACTCGATCTCCTCCTAACTTAGAGTGAAGCACGCGGGAGGACAGTCATATTCGATCTTCTTGGCCTTTTTGCCTTTGCGACGACTTTATGTGTCCTTCGCCTCATCATCATCATCATTAGGGCGGTTTGCATGAAGCTCCTCCCTGGTGCCCATTGATTGCAAGTCTGCCCTTGCTTTCGGCCCATCTTTGGTCCTCTCTGGCATGTTGAGCAGGGTACCAAGCAAACTCTCGCACACGTTCTTCATGATATGCATGACATCAAGGCTGTGAGGCACACAGAGGATCTTCCCGTACGACAAGTCCCAGAAAATAGACCTCATTTCCCATACCTTCAGCAGTGGCTCTGGCGCCTTTCGCTTCTTTCCCGACGGTGGGCACTCTTTCCAATTTTTCAACAGCTCGTCTATTTCCTCGCCGCTCCTCTTACGCGGGCGTCTTCGGGGTTCGGTTTCACCATCGAACAGATCTTTGTGTTTTCTCCATGAGTCATCGTCGCAAAGCCACCTTCGATGTCCCATGAACACGGTTTTCGAAGACCCTGGATCTCTATCTAGCCGGCGATACATTGTGTCATCCATGCACCTAACGCATGCACAAAATCCGTGGACCACCTGCCCCCGACATATCCGTAACCGAGATAGTCGTGCACCTTCGTGAGCAGTGCGGCTCTCATAGAAAAATATCCTTTCTCTACGGCGTCCCACGTATTGGTTGGCGTTTTCCACAGCGTGTCTAGCTCCTCTTTCAGCAGCCCCAGATACAGATTGATGTCGTTCCCTGGTTGTTTCGGCCCTTCAATTAGCATACTCATGTGAATGTACTTCCTCTTCATGCACAACCAGGGGGGAAGGTTGTACATCCACACGAACACAGGCTAGGTTCTATGTGTGCTTCTCTGGCTGCCAAACGGATTGACTCCATCGGTGATCGCGCCCAGCACACTGTTCCTTGGATCGTCCCCAAATTCTGGGTGTTCGAATTTCAACGCTTGCCACTGGCTCGCATCCTTAGGGTCACTCAGCATCTTGTCTTTTTTATTTATCTCCGGATCATTTCCGTCATCTTCTCGCTTCTTCTCCTCCCTATCCGTGTGCTAACCCAGGAGCTTTGCTAGCTTAGGGTCCGCGAAATACCATTGCAGACGAGGAGTGATCGGAAAGTACCACACCACTTTTCGAGGAGCTTTCTTCATGTTCTTGTATCGAGTGACACCGCACACCGGACATATGGCAGACTCTGCGTGCTCGTCCCAATAAATGATGCAATCATTCATGCACACTTGGTATTTCACATGCGGTAAATCCAGAGGACACATGATTTTCTTCGCCTGCTCGAAACTGGTCGGGCACTTGTTCCCCTTGGGAAGACGTTCATGCCCGAATGACATGTTCTCGTCGAAGCATGCGTCGGTCATTTTGTGTTTTACCTTCATGTCCAGAGCCATGAGCGTTACTTTTAGGCAGGTATCCTCGGGCCTGCATCCTTCATACAATGGAGTAACCGCGTCTATCTCCAGTTGATCCAGCTTGGCTTTCTCTCGGGCGGCAGCTCTTGCGTTACCCGTCTACTTGAGAAGCAACTCTTGAATACGAGGGTCCTGCACCCAGCCCATTGATGGTCCATCATCGTCTGCTCCGGCATCTTCCTCTTCATGATCATGCCCTTCGTCTTGATCTTCCTCATCATTATGTCCGGCATCTTTTACATGATGACTGTGTCCTGCATGTACTTCGTGATCATGTCCTGGAGATTCTTCATCTTCTCGCCCACCCTCGCCGCTATTGTCTTGCTGCCCTTCCTTATTTCTTGCCCGGCCCCCATGGACGACTTCATAATCATCTTCATCACCTTGCCACCGATAGCCATCCATGAAACCACGCACGAGCAGGTGGTCCCGCACCTGTTTGGAATCCGGGTCCATAAGGCTCTTCAGCTTGCATCTTCGACACGGACATCTTATCTCCGTCTCGTTCTTTTGAAGCATCTCGGCCTTCGCGGAGCTCAAAAACCTATTCATGATGCCTTCGGTCATCGTGCAGACCATGGTCGCCTGCGGGGTAGAGCAAAACGATATTTTAGAACCCAAAAAAAATTTGGCATGACTTTGCCTAAAAATAGGACCAAAAAGAATGCATAGTGCCAAAGTCTAGCCGAAACGGAAATGAATCAACATTCTGGCAAAATATCGTCAACTATCGCATTTCAAAAACCAGTACCTGCAAACACAAACATATGCAACACCACAAACATACGTAGATCTAGGCCATAAAAAGTGTGTACGTTGTTGGAGGGAGAAAAAAAGTAGATCTAGAACATAAAGAAAGCTTTCCCCTTACTTACCTATCAAAAAAAGGAAATTTAACCACTTAATTTGGGTGAATCTATGGTGCAAATGAGGTGAGGAGGAGGAGGCAACCGAGACCAAGCTTGGTAGAGGTGGAGAGAATGAAGTGGGGAAAGTGAGTGTGGTAGGTGGCTGCCAAAAATATCTAGCTACTCTCAGGTTACCAATGGCGCACCTCCTAAGAATGCGCCATTGGTAACCAGGGTTACTAATGGCGCACCTGGTGCGTGGTGCGCCATTGCTAGTTTTGAAAAAAACAATTGTTAGTAGTGGCGCACCGAGGGTGTGGTGCGCCATTACTAGTTAAAACTAGTAATGGCGCACTATCCCCTGGTGCGCCACTGGTAAGTCTAGGGAGGGGTGTGGGGCCAGGACAAAACTAGTAATGGCACACCACATACCAGGTGCGCCATTAGTAATATGGCCATTAATGGTGCACCTATATCTAGTACGCCACTGCTATATAGCAGTGGCGCACCACATACATGGTGCGCCATTAGTGTCCATATTAGCTATAGCCATTTTTCTAGTAGTGAATCCCCCTCCGGCAGATCGCCGGAAAAGGTCCCCAAATGGGATCTCATGGGTACAAAAGGTTGCGCTGGTGGAAAAGTGGTTTCGTGGCTCCCCTGATGTTTTTAGGGTATAAGAGTATATATAGGCGAAAGAAGTAGGTCGGTGGAGCTGTGAGAGGCCCACGAGTGTTGGGGCGCGTCTGGCCCCCCTGGGCACACCGCCCTACCTCGTGGCCGCCTCGTTGCTTCCTTGACGTCCACTACAAGTCTCCTAGATTGCGTTTGTTCCGAAAAAGATCCTTGCGAAGGTTTCATTCTGTTTGGATTCCGTTTGATATTCGTTTTCTGTGAAACACTGAAATAGGCAAAAAAATAGCAATTTGCACTGGGCCTTTGGTTAATAGGTTAGTCCCAAAAATAATATAAAAGTGCATAATAAAGCCCATAAACATCCAAAACAGATAATATAATAGCATGGAACAATCAAAAATTATAGATACGTTAAAGACGTATCAAGCATCCCCAAGCTTAATTCCTGCTCGTCCTCGAGTAGGTAAATGATAAAAACAGAATTTTTGATGTGGAATGTTACCTAACATAATTTTCAATGTATTTCTCTTTATTGCGGCATGAATGTTATGATCCGAAAGACTCTAGACGGAAGTTTAATATTGACATAAAAACTAATAATACTTCAAGCAATGCTAACCAAGCAATCATGTCTTATCAAAATAACATAGCCAAAGAAAGCTTATCCCTACAAAATCATATAGTTTGGCCATGCTTCATTTTCGTCACACAAAATGCTCCCATCATTCACAACCCCAATTACAAGCCAAGAAATTGTTTCATACTTTAGTCTTTTCAAACTTTTTCAACTTTCACGCAATATATGAGCGCGAGCCATGGACATAGCACTATGGGTTGAATAGAATATGATGATGGAGGTTGTCTGAGAAGACAAAAAGGGAGAAAGTCTCACATTGACACGGCTAATCAACGGGCTAAGGAGATGCCCATCAATTGATATCAATGCAAGGAGTAGGGATTGCCATGCAACGGATGCACTAGAGCTATAAATATATGAAAGCTCAACAAAATAAACTAAGTGGGTGTGTGATACGTCTCCAACGTATCTATAATTTTTGATTGTTGCATGCTATTATATTATCCATCTAGGATGTTTTATATGCATTTATATGTTATTTTAGAAGATTTTCGGGACGAACCTATTAACCTAGAGCCAGTGCCAGTTTCTGTTTTTTCCTTGTTTTTGAGTATCGCAGAAAAGGAAAACCGAACGGAGTCCAATTGACCTAAAACTTCACGAAACTTGTTTTTGGACCAGAAGAAGGACACGAAGTAAAAGATTTGGGCCAGAAGAGTGCCAGGCTGCCCACGAGGGTGGGGGGCACGCCCACCCCCCTGGGCGTGCCCCCTGCCTCATGGACAGCCTGGAGACCCCCCAGCCTTGTTCCCAACTCCAACACCTCTTATATAACCCAAAACTTCCAGAAAGAAACCTAGATCAGGAGTTCCGCCACCAGAAGCCTCCGTAGCCACCGAAAAAAAATCTAGACCCGTTCCGGCACCCTGCCGGAGGGGGGAATCCCTCTCCGGTGGCCATCTTCGTCATCCCGGTGCTCTCCATGACGAGGAGGGAGTAGTTCACGGGGCTGAGGGTATGTACCAGTAGCTATGTGTTTGATCTCTCTCTCTCTCTCTCTCTCGTGTTCTTGAGTCGGCACGATCTTGATGTATCACGAGCTTTGCTATTATATTTGGATCTTATGATGTTTCCCCCCCTCTACTCTCTTGTGATGAATTGAGTTTTCCCTTTGAAGTTGTCTTATCGTATTGAGTCTTTAAGAATTTGAGAACACTTGATGTATGTCTTCCACATGCTTATCTGTGGTGATAATGGGATATCATGTGATCCACTTGATGTATGGTTTGGTGATCAACTTGCGAGTTCTGTGACCTCGTGAACTTATGGATAGGGGTTGGCACACGTTTTCGTCTTGACTCTCCGGTAGAAACTTTGGGGCACTCTTTGAAGTACTTGTGTTGGTTGAATAGATGAATCTAAGATTATGTGATGCATATCGTATAATCATACCCACGGATACTTGAGGTGACATTGGAGTATCTAGGTGACATTAGGGTTTTGGTTGATTTGTGTCTTAAGGTGTTATTCTAGTATGAACTCTATGATAGATTGAACGGAAAGAAAAGCTTCGTGTTATTTTACTACGGACTCTTGAATAGATCGATCAGAAAGGATAACTTTGAGGTGGTTTCGTACCCTACAATAATCTCTTCATTTGTTCTCCGCTATTAGTAACTTTGGGGTGACTCTTTTTTGCATGTTGAGGGATAGTTATATGATCCAATTATGTTATTATTGTTGAGAGAACTTGCACTGGTGAAAGTATGAACCCTAGGCCTTGTTTACTAGCATTGCAATACCGTTTGTGCTCACTTTTATCATTAGTCGCCTAGCTGTTTTTATATTTTCAGATTACAAAAGCCTTTATCTACTATCCATATTGAACTTGTATCACCATCTCTTCGCCGAACTAGTACACCTATACAATTTACCATTTATTGGGTGTGTTGGGGACACAAGAGACTCTTTGTTATTTGGTTGCAGGGTTGCTTGAGAGAGACCATCTTCATCCTACGCCTCCCGCAGATTGATAAACCTTAGGTCATCCACTTGAGGGAAATTTGGTATTGTCCTACAAACCTCTGCACTTGGAGGCCCAACAACGTCTACAAGAAGAAGGTTGTGTAGTAGACATCAAGTTCTTTTCTGGCGCCGTTGCTGGGGAGGTTAGCGCTTGAAGGTATATCTTTAGATCTTGTAATCAGATCTTTTTCTTTCTTGTTTTATCACTAGTTTAGTTTATAAAAGAAAACTACAAAAAATGGAATTGAGGGTACCTCATATGCTTCATATTTTTAATACCTTTCATGAAAATAAGGATTCCGATAATTGTGCCAAAGTGTTAGAAGAAGGATGCATTAGAATGTTTGGCACTAAATCTTTGAATGATGAGCATGATTCCAATGTTGTTAGTCTGAATTCCTTGAATATCCATGGTACTAATGATGATTGCACTAGTCATGATGAAAATGTCTCTTATAAGCATGTCAACTATTGTGGAATACATAGAGATTGCAAGCACACACTAAATAGGGAAGATAGATTTTGCAAGAGGCATAAGTATTTGGAAACTAGACGGTTGCAAGAAAGGATAGATGATTGTGCTGAAAGATTCAATATTTATCGCCACCCTTGTGAACTTTGCAATGAACATGGTCATTTAAAGCTCCAATGCTATTTGTTTCATGATCAAATCGTGTCCAAAAATTTTGATAACTAGATTACCCTTGAGCATCATAAAGAGCTTAGTCTTCTTTTGAGGTATGAAGAAATGAAATGTATAACTAAGGGTATTCCAGAATTTAATCTTGACAGATTTCTTGATTTTGATCTAGATGAAATTTTTATGTATTGTGCGGTGAATTGCATTGAAAATCCTTATATTGCCAATTACATAAAGACAAGAAAACAAATAGAAGATGAAGAGAATACTAATGAAAGGGAAGAGACTTCCCAATATTCTCCTATTATTTCTTATGATGAATCAGGTGACGAGGAGGAGCCTCCTATTTAACCAATCTCATTAATAAGGAGCTCCGAAAAGAGGATTAAACCCACACATGATGTGAAGAAGAAAAAGAAAAGACGGAGGAGAAAAGGTGAAAATGTATCCCTCCCAAATGATGTTGCTCCTATTACTCATTGTGATGATGGTAATTGCTATACTATTGGTGCTATCCATACTATTAATGATGAGAGTGATTATGCTTATGATATGAAAAGGCCCAATCTTGGGGATGCTATGTTTGATGAAGATGATGTTTTTGAGAATATATTTTCCGCAATTAATGTTTGTCCAAAGCTTGGGGATGCTACATTTAATGAAGATGATATTTTTAGTCTCCCAAGTTTTGATATGCAAATTTATAATGATGATAGCATGCCTCCTACTTATGATGATTATATTGATGAAAGTGGGTTTGGAAGAGTGTCAACTTCAGGAAGTAATGATCCCACTATTTTGGAGGATGTTGAATCTTATTTTGATAATTATGAAAGTGGATTTGGAGAGGTCATGACTTTTTTAGTAATGATTCCACTATCTTGGAAGAGGTTTCAATTGGTTATGATGAGAACAAAGTTGCTACCTATGATGATTATTGTGATGACACTTATGCTATAAAAAGTAGTGATGATTATATTTATAAAACTTGTCATGATTATGATTACCCTTTTTCTGAACATTACTCTTTTAATGTGGAAACAATTTATAGTATTCGAGTCTCTTATGATACTCCCACTATTCCGAATGAGAAGAATTTTGCTTATGTGGAGAGTAATAAAATTTCTATGCTTGTAGATCATGAAAAGAATGCTTTAGGTGCTGGTTATATTGTTGAATTCATTCATGATTATACTGAAAATTACTATGAGGGAGGAACATATGCTTGTAGGAATTGCAATAATATCAAGTTTCCTCTCTATGTGCTTAAAGTTTTGAAGTTATGCTTGTTTTGCCCTCCTATGCTAGTTGATTATGGTTCCCACAAGTTGTTTTCTCACAAAATCCCTATGCATAGGAAGTGGGTTAGACTTAAATGTGCTAGTCATATTCTTTATGATGCTCTCTTTATGTTTCAATTCTTATCTTTTATGTGAGCATCATTGAAATCCTCATGCCTAGCTAGGGGCGTTAAACGATAGCGCTAGTTGGGAGGCAACCCAATTTTATTTCTGTCCCTTGATTTTTGCTCCTATTTAGAAATAAATAATTCATCCAGCCTCTATTTAGATGTGGTTTTATGTTTTAATTAGTGTTTGTGCCAAGTAGAACCTTTGGGAAGACTTGGGTGAAGTCTTTGCGATCTTGCTGTAAAAAACAGAAACTTTAGCGCTCACGAGATTTGCTGCCATGTTTTACTGGAGAGTGTGATTAGGTTGATTCTTTTTGAAGATGACTAATATATAAATTCCTCACGTACAGAAATTTATTTTAGAATTTTTGGCGTTCCAGAAGTATACGTTTGATCCAGATTACTACAGATTGTTCTGTTTTTGACAGATTCAGTTTTCTATGTGTTGTTTGCTTATTTTGATGAATCTATGAGTAGTATCGGAGGGTATGAGCCATAGATAAGTTGGAATACAGTATATACTACACCAATATGAATTTAGAATGAGTTAACAATAGTACCTAAGTGGTGATTTATTTTCTTATACTAACGGAGCTTGCAAGTTTTCTGTTGAGTTTTGTGTTGTGAAGTTTTCAAGTTTTGGGTAAAGATTCGATGGATTATGGAATAAGGAGTGGAAAGAGCCTAAGATTGGGGATGCCCAAGTCACCCCAAGGTAATATTCAAGGACAACCAAGAGCCTAATCTTGGGGATGCCCCGGATGGCATCCCCTCTTTCGTCTTCGTTCATCGGTAACTTTACTTGGAGCTATATTTTTATTCACCACATGATATGTGTTTTGCTTGGAGCATAATTTTATTTTATTTTGTTTTGCTTGCTGTTTGAATAAAATACCAAGATCTGAAATTCTTAAATTTTAGAGAGTCTTCACATAGTTTCATAATTATTCGACTACTCATTGATCTTCACTTACATCTTTCGGAGTAGTTTGTCATTTGATCTAGTGCTTCACTTATACCCTTTTAGAGCACGACGGTGGTTTTATTTTGAAGAAATAGATGAGCTCTCATGCTTCACTTATATTATTTTTAGTGTCTTTTATACCAGCATGGTAATTTTCTTTGGTTATGAAACTAGTCCTAATATCATTGGCATCCAAGATGGGTATAATAAAAACTTTCATATAAAGTGAATTGAATACTATGAGAAGTTTGATACTCCCTCCGTTCCTAAATACTTGTCTTTCTAGTCATTTCAACAAGTGACTACATACGGAGCAAAATGAGTGAATCTACACTCTAAAATATGTCTACATACATCCGTATGTAGTAGTCATTTGAAATGTCTAGAAAGACAAATATTTAGGAACGGAGGGAGTACTTGATAATAGTTTTGAGATATAAATGTGGTAATATTAGAGTTGTGCTAGTTGAGTACTTGTGAATTTGAGAAATACTTGTGTTAAAGTTTGTGATTCCCGTATCATGCACGTATGGTGAACCGTTATGTGATGAAGTCGGAGCATGATTTATTTATTGATTGTTTTCCTTATGAGTGGCGGTCGGGGACGAGCGATGGTCTTTTCCTACCAATCTATCCCCCTAGGAGCATGCGCGTAGTACTTTGTTTCGATAACTAATAGATTTTTGCAATAAGTATGTGAGTTCTTTATGACTAATGTTGAGTCCATGGATTATACGAACTCTCACCCTTCCACTATTGCTAGCCTCTCTAGTACCGCGCAACTTTCGTCGGTACCATAAACCCACCATTTATCTTCCGCAAAACAGCCACCATACCTACCTATTATGGCATTTCCATAGCCATTCCGAGATATATTGCCATGAAACTTTCCACCGTTCCGTTTATTATGACACGCTCCATCATTGTCATATTTCTTTGCATGATCATGTAGTTGACATCGTATTTGTGGCAAAGCCACCGTTCATAATTCTTTCAAACATGTCACTCATGAGTCATTGCACATCCCGGTACACCCCCGAAGGCATTCATATATAGTCGTATTTTGTTCTAAGTATCGAGTTGTAATTCATGAGTTGTAAGTAAGTGTGATGATCATCATTCTTAGAGCATTGTCCCATGTGAGGAAAGGATGATGGACACTATGATTCCCCCACAAGTCGGGATGAGACTCCGGACGAAAAAAAGAGGCCATAAGAAAAGAGAAGGCCCAAAAAAGTGAGAGAAAAAGAGAGAAGGGGCAATGCTACTATCCTTTTACCACACTTGTGCTTCAAAGTAGCACCATGATCTTCATGATAGAGAGTCTCCGATGTTGTCACTTCCATATACTAGTGGGAATCTTTCATTGTAGAACTTGGCTTGTATATTCCAATGATGGGCTTCCTCCAAATGCCCAAGGTCTTTGTGAGCGATGCACACCTACTTAGTTTCTTTTTGAGCTTTCATACACTTATACCTCTAGTGCATCTATTGCATGGCAATCCCTACTCACTCACATTGATATCTATTGATGGGCATCTCCATAGCCCGTGATACGCCTAGTTGATGTGAGACTATCTTCTCCTTTTTGTCTTCTCCACAACCACCATTCTATTCCACCTATAGTGCTATGTCCATGGCTCACGCTCATGTATTGCGTGAAAATTGGAAAAGTTTGAGAACATCAAAAGTATGAAACAATTGCTTGGCTTGTCATCGGGGTTGTGCATGATTTAAATATTTTGTGTGATCAAGATAGAGCATAGCCAGACTATATGATTTTGTAGGGATAGCTTTCTTTGGCCATGTTATTTTGAGAAGACATTATTACTTTGTTAGTATGCTTGAAGTATTATTATTTTTATGTCAATATTAAACTTTTGTCTTGAATCTTATGGATCTGAATATTCTTGCCACAATAAAGAGAATTACATGAATAAATATGTTAGGTAGCATTCCACATCAAAAATTCTGTTTTTATCATTTACCTACTCGAGGACGAGCAGGAATTAAGCTTGGGGATGCTTGATACATCTCCAACGTATCTATAATTTTTGATTGTTCAATGCTATTATATTATCAACCTTGGATGTTTTATATGCTAGTTGATATGATTTTTGGGACTAACCTATTATCAACCTTGGATGTTTTATATGCTATTTTGTATGATTTTTGATTGTTCCATGCTATTATATTATCAATCTTGGATGTTTTATATGCTATTTTATATGATTTTTGTATCAAGCATCCCCAAGCTTAATTCCTGCTCGTCCTCGAGTAGGTAAATGATAAAAACAGAATTTTTGATGTGGAATGCTACCTAACATAATTTTCAATGTATTTCTCTTTATTGCGGCATGAATGTTATGATCCGAAAGACTCTAGACGGAAGTTTAATATTGACATAAAAACTAATAATACTTCAAGCAATGCTAACCAAGCAATCATGTCTTATCAAAATAACATAGCCAAAGAAAGCTTATCCCTACAAAATCATATAGTTTGGCCATGCTTCATTTTCGTCACACAAAATGCTCCCATCATGCACAACCCCGATTACAAGCCAAGAAATGGTTTCATACTTTAGTCTTTTCAAACTTTTTCAACTTTCACGCAATATATGAGCGCGAGCCATGGACATAGCACTATGGGTTGAATAGATTATGATGATGGAGGTTGTCTGAGAAGACAAAAAGCGAGAAAGTCTCACATTGACGCGGCTAATCAACGGGCTAAGGAGATGCCCATCAATTGGTATCAATGCAAGGAGTAGGGATTGCCATGCAACGGATGCACTAGAGCTATAAATATATGAAAGCTCAACAAAATAAACTAAGTGGGTGTGTGATACGTCTCCAACGTATCTATAATTTTTGATTGTTCCATGCTATTATATTATCCATCTAGGATGTTTTATATGCATTTATATGTTATTTTAGAAGATTTTCGGGACAAACCTATTAACCTAGAGCCAGTGCCAGTTTCTGTTTTTTCCTTGTTTTTGAGTATCGCAGAAAAGGAAAACCGAACGGAGTGCAATTGACCTAAAACTTCAAAAAACTTGTTTTTGGACCAGAAGAAGGACACGAAGTAAAAGAGTTGGGCCAGAAGAGTCCCAGGCTGCCCGGGAGGGTGGGGGGCACGCCCACCCCCCTGGGCGTGCCCCCTGCCTCGTGGACAGCCCAGAGACCCTCGGGGCTGAGGGTATGTACCAGTAGATATGTGTTTGATCTCTCTCTTCGTGTTCTTGAGTCAGCACGATATTGATGTATCGCGAGCTTTGCTATTATATTTGGATCTTATGATGTTTCTCCCCCTCTACTATCTTGTGATGAATTGAGTTTTCCCTTTGAAGTTGTCTTATCGGATTGAGTCTTCAAGGATTTGAGAACACTTGATGTATGTCTTGCACGTGCTTATCTGTGGTGACAATGGGATATCATGTGATCCACTTGATGTATGTTTTGGTGATCAACTTGTGAGTTCTGTGACCTCGTGAACTTATGTATAGCGGTTGGCACATGTTTTCGTCTTGACTCTCCTGTAGAAACTCTGGGGCACTCTTTGAAGTTCTAGTGTTGGTTGAATAGATGAATCTGAGATTATGTGATGCATATCGTATAATCATACCCACGGATACTTGAGGTGACATTGGAGTTTCTAGGTGACAGTAGGGTTTTGGTTGATTTGTGTCTTAAGGTGCTATTCTAGTACGAACTCTATGATAGATTGAACGGAAAGAATAGCTTCGTGTTATTTTACTACGGACTCTTGAATAGATCGATCAGAAAGGATAACTTTGAGGTGGTTTCGTACCCTACAATAATCTCTTCGTTTGTCCTCCGCTATTAGTGACATTGCAGTGACTCTTTGTTGCTTGTTGAGGGATAGTTATGTGATCCAATTGTGTTATTATTGTTGAGAGAACTTGCACTAGTGAAAGTATGAACCCTAGGCCTTGTTTCCTAGCATTGCAATACCGTTTGTGCTCACTTTTATCATTAGTTACCTTGCTGTTTTTATATTTTCATATTACAAAAACCTTTATCTACTATCCATATTGCACTTGTATCACCATCTCTTCGCCGAACTAGTGCACCTATACAATTTACCATTGTATTGGGTGTGTTGGGGACACAAGAGACTCTTTGTTATTTGGTTGCAGGGTTGCTTGAGAGAGACCATCTTCATCCTGCACCTCCCACGGATTTATAAACCTTATGTCATCCACTTGAGGGAAATTTGCTAATGTCCTACAAACCTCTGCACTTGGAGGCCCAACAACCTCTACAAGAAGAAGGTTGTGTAGTAGACATCACATATCTATAATTTTTGATTGTCCCATGCTATTATATTATCAACCTTGGATGTTTTATATGCACTTATATGCTATTTTATATGATTTTTGGGACTAACCTATTCAGCTAGAGCCTAGTGCTAGTTTCTGTTTTTTCCTTATTTTTTAGTATCGCAGAAAAGGAAAACCAAACAGAGTCCAATTGACCTGAAATTTCACGGAGATCATTTTTGGACCAGAAGAAGCCCAGGGAGTATCGGAGATGGGCAGAAGAGTCCCGAGGCCACCACGAGGATGGGGGCATGCCCTACCCTCCTGGGCGCGCCCCCTATCTCGTGGCCGCCTCGGGGACCCTCCTGACTTGTTCCCGACGCCAAAACCTCTTATATGTACCCAAACCCCCAGAAATAAACCTAGATCAAGAGTTCCACCGCCGCAAGCCTCTGAAGCCACTGAAAACCAATCTAGACCCATTCCAGCACCTTTCCGGAGGGGGGAGTCCCTCTCCGGTGGCCATCTTCATCATCCGACGCTCTCCATGATGAGGAGGGAGTAGTTCTCCCTCGGGGCTGAGGGTATGTACCAGTAGCTATGTGTTTGATCTCTCTCTCTCTCTCTCGTGTTCTTCATTTGGCACGATCTTGATGTATCGCGAGCTTTGCTATTATAGTTGGATCTTATGATGTTTCTCCCCCTCTATTCTCTTGTAATGGATTGAGTGTTCCCTTTGAAGTTATCTTATCGGATTGAGTCTTTAAGGATTTGAGAACACTTTATGTATGTCTTGCATGTGCTTATCTGTGGTGACAATGGGATATCACGTGATCCACTTGATGTATGTTTTGGTGATCAACCTGCGAGTTCCGTGACCTCGTGAACTTATGCATAGGTGTTGGCACACGTTTTCGTCTTGACTCTCCGGTAGAAACTGTGGGGCACTCTTTGAAGTTCTTTGTGTTGGTTGAATAGATGAATCTGAGATTGTGTGATGCATATCGTATAATCATACGACGGATACTTGAGTTGACATTGGTGTATCTAGGTGACATTAGGGTTTTGGTTGATTTGTGTCTTAAGGTGTTATTCTAGTATGAACTCTAGGATATATCGAACGGAAAGAATAGCTTCGTGTTATTTTACTACGGACGCTTGAATAGATCGATCAGAAAGGATAACTTTGAGGTGGTTTCGTACCCTACAATAATCTCTTCGTTTGTTCTCCGATATTAGTTACTTTCGACTGACTCTTTGTTGCATGTTGAGGGATAGTTATATGATCCAATTATGTTATTATTGTTGAGAGAACTTGCACTAGTGAAAGTATGAACCCTAGGCCTTGTTTCCTAGCATTGCGATACCATTTGTTCTCACTTTTATCATTAGTTACCTTGCTGTTTTTATATCTTTAGATTACAAAAACCTTTATCTACTATCCATATTGCACTTGTATCACCATCTCTTCGCCGAACTAGTGCACCTATACAATTTACCATTGTATTGGGTTTGTTGGGGACACAAGGGACTCTTTGCTATTTGGTTACAAGGTTGTTTGAGAGAGACCATCTTCATCCTATGCCTCCCATGGATTTATAAACCTTAGGTCATCCACTTGAGGGAAATTTTCTATTGTCCTACAAACCTCTGCACTTGGAGGCCCAATAACGTCTACAAGAAGAAGGTTGTGTAGTAGACATCAAGCTCTTTTCTGGCGCCATTGCCGGGGAGGTTAGTGCTTGAAGGTATATCTTTAGATCTTGCAATCGAATCTTTTAGTTTCTTGTTTTATCACTATATTAGTCTATAAAAGAAAACTACAAAAAAAGGGAATTAAGGTTGCCTCATATGCTTCATCTTTTTAATGTCTTTCTTGAAAATAAGGATTTCGATAATTGTGCCAAAGTGTTAGAAGAAGAATGTATTAAAAAATTTGGCACTAAATTTTTGGATGATGAGCATGATTGCAATGTTTTTAATATGAATTTTTTGAATATCCATGATGCTAATGATATACAAAGCCACAAGCTTGGGGATGCTATGTTTGATGAAGATGATATTTTTTGTCCCCCAAGTTTTGATGAGAAAATTTATTTTGATGATATCATGCCTCCTATTTATGATGATTATATTGATGAAAGTGGGTTTGGAAGAGTGTCAAATTTAGGAAGTAATGATCCCACTATTTTGGAGGGTGTTGAATCTTATTGTGATAATTATGAAAGTGGATTTGGAGAGGTCATGACTTTATTTAGTGATGAATCCACTATTTCGGAAGAGGTTGCAATTGATTATGAGAACAAAGTTGCTATATATGATGATTATTGTGATGACTTGTATGCTATAAATAATAATGATATCCATGAAACTTGTCATCATGATTTTAATTTTCAATTGGATTATGCTTCACATGATAGTTATTTTGTTGAGTTTGCTCCCACTACTATACATGAGAAGAAATTTGCTTATGTGGAGAGTAATAAAATTTATATGCTTATGCATCATGAAGATAATGCTTTATGTGATGGTTATATTGTTGAATTCATTCATGATGCTACTGAAAATTATTATGAGGGAGGCATGTATGCTTGTAGGAATTGCAATAATATCAAGTTTCCTCTCCGTGTGCTTAAAGATTTAAAGTTTTGCTTGCTTTACCCTCCTATGCAAGTTGATTCTTGTTCCAATAAATTGTTTGCTCACAAAATCCCAATGCATAGGAAGTGGGTTAGACTTAAATGTGCCAGTCATATTCTTCATGATGCTCTCTTTATGTTTCAATTCTTATCTTTTATGTGAGCATCATTGAAATCATCATGCCTAGCTAGGGGTGTTAAACGATAGCGCTTGTTGGGAGGCAACCCAATTTTATTTTTGTTCCTTGCCTTTTGCTCCTGTTTAGTAATAAATAATTCATCTAGACTTTGTTTATATGTGGTTTTATGTTTTAATTAGTGTTTGTGTCAAGTAGAACCTTTGGGAAGACTTGACTGAAGTCTTTGCGATCTTGTTGTAAAAACACATAAACATTTGCGCCCACGAGATTAGCTGCCATTTTTTTACTGGAGAGTGAGTTTAGGTTGATTCTTTTTGCAGAGCTTTAATAGACAACTTCCTCAGGTCCACCAATTTATTTCAGAATTGTTTGAGTGACAGAAGTATTCGAATGATACATATTACTACAGACTGTTCTATTTTTGACAGATTCTGTTTTCATTGTGTTGTTTGCTCATTTTGATGAATCTATGAGTAGTATCGGAGGGTATGAACCATAGAGAAGTTGGAACACAATATATATTACACGAATATGAATTTAGAATGAGTTCACAACAGTAACTAAGTGGTTATTTATTTTCTTATACTAACGGAGCTCATGAGATTTTCTGTTGAGTTTTGTGTTGTGAAGGTTTCAAGTTTTGGGTAAAGATTCGATGGACTATGGAATAAGGAGTGGCAAGAGCCTAAGCTTGAGGATTCCCAAGGCACCCCAAGGTAATATTCAAGGACAACCAAGAGCCTAAGCATGGGGATGCCCCGGATGGCATCTCCTCTTTCATCTTCGTTCATCGATAACTTTACTTGGAGCTATATTTTTATTCACCACATGATATGTGTTTTGCTTGGAGCATCATTTTATTTTCTTTTGTTTTGCTTGCTTCTTGAATAATATACCAAGATCTTAAATTCTAAAATGTTAGAGAGTCTTCACATAGTTGCATAATTATTCGACTACTCGTTGATCTTCACTTATATCTTTTCAAGTAGTTTGTCGTTTGCTCTAGTGCTTTGCTTATATCCTTTTAGAGCATGGCGGTGGTTTTATTTTCAAGAAAGAGATGAACTCTTGTGCTTCACTTATATTATTTTGAGAGTCTTTGGAACAACATGGTAGTTTGCTTTGGTAATGAATCTAGTCCTAATATGATGGGCATCCAAGATGGGAATAATAAAAACTTTCATATAAAGTGCATTGAATACTATGAGAAGTTTGATACTTGACGATTGTTTTGAGATATGAAGATGGTGATATTAGAGTCATCCTAGTTGAGTAGTGTGAATCTGAGAGATACTTGTGTTAAAGTTTGTGATTCCCGTAGCATGCACGTATGGTGAACCGTTATGTGATGAAGTCAGAGCATGATTTATTTATTGATTGTCTTCCTTATGAGTGGCGGTCGGGGACGAGCGATGGTCTTTTCCTACCAATCTATCCCCCTAGGAGCATGCACGTAGTACTTTGTTTCGATAACTAATAGATTTTTGCAATAAGTATGTGAGTTCTTTATGACTAATGTTGAGTCCATGGATTATACGAACTCTCACCCTTCCACCATTGCTAGCCTCTCTAGTACCGCGCAACTTTTGCCGATACCATAAACCCACCATTTACCTTCCTCAAAACAGCCACCATACTTACCTATTATGGCACTTCCATAGCCATTCCGAGATATATTGCCACGCAACTTTCCACCGTTCTGTTTATTATGACACGCTTCATCATTGTCGTATTGCTTTGCATGATCATGTAGTTGACATCGTATTTGTGGCAAAGCCACCATTCATAATTCTTTCATACACTACAAAAAAAGACACATCCGTGACATTTTGGGCCGAACGATAAAAATTTCTGTCATACATATGACACTTCTATGACGATAATTGTGACAAAACCCGGTATCATCATAGATGTGGTGGGCTCCTACTTCTATGACAAAAAATCATTTTGGGCCGATCGGCCCCCGACATAAAATGGGCTTTTCATCCTGGGCGGGCCGGAGACGCAGCTGCATGACATTCTTTGGGCCGTCCATGACGGAAAAAACCGTGGTAGAAGCGAGGGTGAGGAAAATTTCGGGGAGTTCCCGGTTACGATGGGAGGTCGGGGGCCGATCGATGCGCGTTTCTCTCATACTCGTACGCGCGTGTGTGCGAGGCGTTGGCTCCAACTGAACCCGAGCGAGGCGTTGGGATCTAACTGAACCCGAGCGATTGCACTACAGGCTACACGTTACTCAACCCGAGCGATCGATCGATGGCTGTTAACTGAACCCGATCGAGCGATTCCTTTGCTACTGCTGCTAACTGAAGTCGATCGATGCTGCCTCTGGGATGAACAGTGAGCGTTGCGGGGGGGGGGGGGGGGGGGGGGGGGGGGGGGGGGGGGGGGGGGTTGGATGAACAATGAGCGGTGGCGTTGCCTCTGGATGAACAGGACCCCGTGGTGTGGTGGAGGGCTGGATGAACAGTAGACGGTGAAGGGGTGCCCATGGAGGGGTGGTTGAACAGGACCCCGTGGTGTGGAGGGCTGGATGAACAGTAGACGGTGGAGGGGTGCCCATGGAAGGGTGGTTGAACAGTAGCCGGTGGAGTAGCGTGCGATGGAGGCTGGATGAACAGTAGCCCGTGGAGGTTGGAGGAGGTCGACGGTAGCCCGTGGAGGCTGGAGGAGGTCGACGGTGGAGACGAACAGTATCCCGTGGAGTCCCGTTTTCCGGTATGCCACACCCCTCCCGATGAACAGGACCCCCGTTTCGACCGTAGCGCTCCAACACAAGTCTGTTTCGTCCGTTTTGCGGCACGCCACACCCCTCCCGATCAACAGGACCCCCGTTTCGACCATAGGAGGTCCGTTTCCTCCGTTTTGCGGTACGCCAGACCCCTCCCGATCAATAGGACCCCATTCCGAACGTAGGAGGTCCGTTTCCTCCGTTGTGCGGTACGCCAGGACTCGTTTCCATCGCCTGTTCCATCCAAGCCCTCCCGATGAACACGACCACACATTCCGTTCCGACCCAGCCAGTTGGCTCCCACGCGTTCCGTTGCCTCCCCATGAACACTACGCATTCCGTTGCCTCCCCATGAACACGACGCATTCCGTTGCCTCCCCCATGAACACGACGACGATGCTGTTTCTCCGTTCCGACCCAGCCATGTACACGAGCCCTGGTCGTACGTATGCACGAGTAGGCGTTCGAGACCCCGCCCGTATCTACACATACGTGGTTGTATTTTCTTTCTTGCACCCTGGCTGATGTATGTACGTGTACATGCTACGTGCGCGCCTCTACTACGACACGTACACGCCTCTACTACGACACGTTCGCGCCTCTACATCCACCAGTATATATGTACGTACACGTTCGCGACCAGAATGACAACGCTACGTACGCTTTGACCAGGTGGGTCCCGACTGTCAGGCACTTCCTTGCCTGTGAAGATGTAGCTGGTGGGTCCCAGCAGTCAGGGGGGTGAATCGTTTTTTTTTCGGACGCACTTCCTTGCGTGCGAAGATGTAGCTGGTGGGTCCCAGCAGTCAGGGGCACACGTTTTTTCATGAAATATGGTGGCCTGTCCGGTGGGTCCCCGCTGTCAGGTGGAGGAATAATTATTTTGCATGTAATAAGGAGGCACTTCCTTGCTATGGCCGTGGACCCAGCTGTCAGCCTCTCCACGTACAGTCCACGTCCGATGGAGTCGTTCCTTGACCACGTTGACCACGCCGCGCCGAGAGCACCAGGGCGGTGGACGACGGCGAGGCCTAGGAAGGGGACGACGAGGAGCCGGGGAAGACCCGGCAGTGGATGCCCACGCGTAGAGGAGTATGAGGGTTCACTGGTTCGCTGCGGTATGAGGCTACCATCGCCACAGAATAACAGGGGGTGTGGGTGAGTAGAGGGATGGCCTGGCCAGCGGTGGGAGTAGTAGGGGGCGGTGAGGCCTCCACCGCATCGCAACCGGCCACGGGAGGCAGGAGCACGAGGCACGACTGGCGCTGGTTTGGTCGGCTGGAGCAAGAAGACCAGAGGTTGAAGAAGCACTACGGCAGTTGGATGGACATCGTACGGTCACTGGAGCTAGAATCGTGCATATTCACTAAGTTGACAAAGCCCTCCATCCCCGTCAACTTAGTAGGCCCACAAGTTAGCCTGCCACTATACTGGGTCCCAGCTAACAGGGGGAGTATTCATTTTTTTGTGCGTAATAAGGAGGCACTTCCTTGCGTGCGAAGATATAGCTGGTGGGTCCGAGTTGTCAGCGGCGTTAAAGTTTTTTTCGCGAAATACAGAGGCCCTTTCGGTGGGTCCCTGATGTCAGGTGGAGGAATCATTATTTTGCACGTAATATGGAGGCATTTCCTTGCGTGCGGCCGTGGACCCAGCTGTCGGCCTCTCCACGTACAGTCCACTTCAGATGCATGTCGGTCGTTGACCACGTTGACCAGGCCGCGCCGAGAGCAACAGGGCGGTGGACGACAGCGAGGCCTAGAAGGGAACGACACGGAGGCAGGGAAGACTCGGCAGTTGTTTCCCACGCGGAGAGGAGTATGACTGTACGAGGGTTTACTGGTTCGTCTGCCGTCGCCAAAGAATAACAGCAACTGTGGGTGAGTAGAGGGATGGCTAGGCCAGCGATGGGAGTACAGTGGGGCGGTGAGGCCTGCGCAGCAGCACAGCGGGCCGCGGGAAGGAGGGAGCAGGCAGTCCCGCCGACGCTTGTTTGAGCGGCTGGAGTAGGAAGAGCAGAGACTGAAGAAGCACGACGGCCGTTCGATGGACATCCAACAGTCACTGCTTGTGCGTCAACCTTTTTTTAGGAAAGCCTCAAATCTGTGGAAAACAGCATACAACCCATCTGCCATTATTTCTAATAATTTACAGTCTATTTGCTAATTCTTAAGGTTTTTTTGGAGCCCATATTCTTTTTGTTAGCATTACAGCACATATTGTGGCCACAGTTAAAAAATTAAATGAAATTTTGCATATTTCGGTGCGGCTCGAACTGTTTTTAATCCCGAAATTTCGACTCATATTCAAACTGATTTTAAAAATAAATGTATATCAATATAAAATCCAACAAATTCTCCATGCATAAAAATTAATGTAATTTAAAATCTCTAAATGAAAAAAAGATATTTGAAGCTAATTGCCGGTTTGATGTGTTTTAAAAATATACAGCCCATTTCTCATTACTGATGGACCATTTTCTCGGCCAGCCGAATGAAAGCTCTCCTCGTCATGAAAGATTTGCAGCCCAACAGGCTTGACAAAGCGACTTACTTGGCAAATCACAAAAAAACTGGGTTGTGGCCGTGGACCCAGCTGTCAGCATCTCCATGTACAGTACTCTTTCGATTGAAGTCATTCCTTGACCACGTTCACCACGCCATGCGGAGAGCACCACGGCGGTGGACGACGACGAGGCATAGGAAGGGGACAACACAGAGTCGGGGAAGACGGGGTAGTGGAAGCCCACGCGGAGAGGAGTACGAGGGTTCACTGGTTCGGCTGCGGTGTGAAATTACTGTCGCCGCAGGGCCTGGCCAGCGGTGGGAATAGGAGGGGCGGTGAGGCCTCCGCGGCAGCACAGCCGGCCACGGGAGGCAGGAGCATGTGGCACGACCGGCGCTGCTTTGGGCGGCTGGAGCAAGAAGACCAGAGGTTGAAGAAGCACTACGGCCGTTGGATGGACATCGTATGGTCACTGGAGCTAGAATCGTTCATATTGACTAAGTTGACAAAGCCCTCCGTCCCCGTCAACTTAGTAGGCCCACAAGTCAGCCTTCCACAATGGTGGGTCCCAGCTAGTAGGAGGTATTCATTTTTTTGTGCGTAATAAGGAGGCACTTCCTTGCGTGTGAAGATATAGCCGGTGGGTCCGACATGTCAGCGGGGGGGGGGGGGGGGATTTTTTTCGCGAAATACGGAGGCCCTTCCGGTGGGTCCCAGCTGTCAGGTGGAGGAATCATTATTTTGCTCGTACAGTCCACGACCGATGGACGTCGTTCGTTGACCACGTTGACTAGGGCACGCCGAGAGCACCATGGCGCTGGACGACGGTGAGCCCTAGGAAGGGAACGACACGGAGCCGGGGAAGACTCGGCAATGGTTGCCCACGCGGTGGGGAGTACGAGGGTTTACTGGTCCGGCTGCCGTCGCTGGAAAATAACAGGAGGTGTGGGTGAGTAGAGGAATGGCCTGGCCAGCAATGAAGTAGGGTGGGGCGGTTTCACAGCCCTAGATTATTGCTTGTATTAGTTGCAACATAGAGCACTCATGCATCATGTCTAAATTTTTGAAACTTGGAATTGAGGAAAGTGGAAGCCTCAAAAAACATAAATAAAAGAAGGGCAAAGAACCCTGGAAATCTCATTCTTTGTTTCCAAGATGTCCTTTTGCAATGTTTGAGAATTTTGGCAAGAGCTATATATCAAACCAAAATTTAGGAACATTTTTAAGGAATTATTTTTGGGACTTTGAATTTAAATCAATAGCTATTTGAATTTGAACTTATATTCATATAACTAGAATATATTTCAAATGCTTCTGAAATAGTTTATGTGCCATGGAAAAGTCCATGAAGCAACATAAATAAATTCAGAGGAAGTTTGGCACTCGTTTGAATTTTGTTTGAATTCAAAACAGTGGCAAATGAACTAAATGAAATAATAGAAAACTAAATAAATAGGAAAGCAGAAGAGAGAGAGAGAGTACCTGGGCCACTTACCTGCAGCCCACCTAGCCGGCCGTTGCTGTGCAGCCCAGCAGCCCACCTCCCCTGCCAGTTGTCTTCCTCCTCTCGCCAGAAGGCAGAGGGGAAGCAACGCACGGTGCTCGCGCGTGCCGGCACGCAGCTGCCTGCCTAGCCCTCCCTCTCCAGCGCAACGACGCATACGCACTCCCCGTGGCCTCCTGGATCCTGCTGAACCCCTCGCTGACTCTCCCTCTCGATCCCTCGCTGTCTCTCGCTCACGGTCGAAGCGGCCATGGCCACACCTCCGTGAAGCTCATCGCCACAATGCCTCCCTGGCCTTGCGGATTCGTCCAGGAGAACCGCCTCGGCGTACTCATCGTCATCACCGAGCCAAGCAACCGGGGAATCTCTACATCGCTGATGATGTCATCTTCTTCCTCCTCGGACCCGTGGATCACCGCTGGCCGACTCGCGCCATTGAGGACGTCCCCAAGCCCGCTGAGCCGTTCTCCGTATTCCTTGTGAGCTCCTGCTCCTCCCCCCATGCTCTCCCCCTCAGTTCCTCTCCACTAGCTCGTTTTCTGCCAGAGCCGAGAGCTTCCGCCTGCCGGCCATGAAGCCGCCGTGGCTAGAGTGCGTCTCGCTCGCGTCCGAGCACTGGTACGTGCTCAGCCGGCCGTCAGCTGCCCAACACCACCAATCGCGTCTCTTGTTGTGCTCTGTAGCCCGCCCGCTCGACGCCGTAGCTCTGGCCGCCGCCCAAGTGGTCGCCGCCGACAACCCCGGCCTCCTTGCGCCCAGTTGCATGCCCCCTGGATGCGGGCGAGCGAGGGCTCCCTCCTGGTGCCCTCAGCGCACCCAGCCGCCGCACTGTGATGTTGCTGGCGCTTAATCCAGTGATGCTGACGTGGCAGGATTAGCTTAGGTGCTAATCACCCAGTAAATCACCCCTCGAGTCAATGACAGGTGGGCCCCACCAATCAGATTTGACCCTGGTCAGCGCTATTTACTTGCGGGCGCAGGCATGATGCAGTGCTGACGCAATAAACCCTTTTCTGGATTATTTCTATTTTAGAAATATCTGAAAATTCGAGAAAATATTCAAAACTTCAAAAATTCATAGAAATTAAACCGTAACTCCAAATAAAAAGTTTTATATATGAAAAATTATCAGAAAAATCCAATCTATCCATTTATGCCACTTTCAGGCATGATCAACTAACTTATAACCACTGTATAAGTGAAAACATGATAATGGCATTTTAAATTCTAAGTATGGAGTTTGCATATGAACCCTTGGTCCATATGGACTTCATTTAAATTGTTGCTAGATGCATTAGTACAAATCATAACATTATTGCCATGTCACATTCATGCATCATATTGTTGCATTGCATTGATAGTGTTTCCTCTCTGTTGCCGGTGTTTGTCCCCTCTTAGTAGACGACGTTCCGATAATTTGATCGATGACACCGATGAAGAACTATACTATCTTCAGAAGTGCCAGGCAAGCAAAACCCCCTTGGTCATTCCGATAAAATCCCACTCTCTCGCTCCTGCTCTCTTTTATTGCATTAGGACATAAACGTTTCAACTGTTACATGCTGCGGTAGCTGAACCCCTTTCCTCTGCATGACCTGTCATTGCCACAGTAAATAGATGAAACCCACTAGCATGAGTAGGAATTGTTTGAGCCCTGATGTGCCTACTCATTCATGCTTGTTGTCATGCCTGCTACTGCTTAGAGTTGAGTCAGGTTTGATTCATCGGGAATGAATTAGAACATGGTGAACATGTCCTACCGTTGAGAGCTAAGTGTGTGAACATGATTTGGTAAAGGGAGCGGTGAGAGGCCATGTAGGAGTACATGGTGGGTTGTATCATTGCAGCCGTTCTCAGGAACTAAGTTCTGAGTTTGTGATCCATGAACAGTTAATAGCACACATTGGGTTCCGGTAACTCGGCCCCTCTCGGCTTATTAATCAACTCGATCTCTGTCCAGGAGTTGCAACTAGTTTCTGGTGTTTGTAGGTAGTGTTAGTAGTCTACCAAGTGGCACCTGGTACAGGTGGGCTTGGGACAGACTAGGCACAGTGGCACGGTGTACCAAGTGGCACCCGGATGGTGGGCTTGGGAACCCTGCACACATCGTTTAGGGTCATGAGCAACACCCTGGCCGGATCTCCTTGCGAATGGAACCCGAATAGGCGATAAACCTGGACGAGAGACTTGTGTGGTTAGTTAGGTCGTGGCCGACACCCTCGCCCGGCTTCCTCTTGAAGGTTGCCAAGGTAGATGACGTGTACAGGGCGATAAGTGGCGAGAGCGTGTGTGAAGAAGTACACCCCTGCAGGGTTATCATTATCTATTCGAATAGCCGGATTCCTCGGATATGGAAACTTGGACCCCTTGCATAGTTCATAGACAAGTGAAAGTGGATACTCTAAAACTCGCAAGATAAGCGTGAGTGCTATAGATGGCGTTCTCGCAGGGAGACGGGAGCGGATCCATAGTGGTGTATTGGTATGGTGAATTTGTGGACTCGTGTGCACCACCTCAAAAGAGTTACTTGCAGTCGTAGTTCAGGTTAGCCACTGAGTCAAAGCTGGCAGGCTGTAGTTAAACTCCACCACCCCCTTTGTTGATACCGATGCATATGTAGTTAGTTCTGATGTAAGTCTTGCTGGGTACATTTGTACTCACGTTTTTTTAATTTATGTTTTTTTTAGAGAGACTTTAGTCTCGCTAGTAGTTCCACTTGGACTTCGACATTTAGCTTGTTACCTCAGCTATGATCTTGTACCCTTGGGAGGGTCTTGTAGATAGTCAGGCTTCTGAGCCTTCTTCATTTGTAGTTGTCTGTACTCAGACAAGTTAAGCTTCCGCATGTGCTTGTTGCTTGTATGCTCTGTATGTTGGGTCATGAGACCCATGTTTGTAATATCTCTCTCCTCGGAGCCTAATGAATAAATACTTTGAGTCGTAGAGTTTTGTTGTGATGCCATGTTGTATTTACACATATCGAGCATATTGTGTGTATGATTGAAATGCTTGGTATGTGTGGGATCCGACAACCTAGTTGTTTATCCTTGGTAGCCTCTCTTATGGGGAAATGTAGTCTTATGCTTCCATGAGCCATAGTAGTCCGCTACAGCCCGGTTCACCGGAGTCCTGCTAGGCCAGCACTACTGCTCAAAACACTTGACTGGTCGGCATGTGTTCCACTTCGTTCCTATGTCTGTCCCTTCGGGAAAATGTCACGCGGTGACATCCGGGGTCCTGCCTAGCCTGCTACAGCCCGGGTTCCCAGAGTCCTGTTAGCCCAGTGCTACAGCCCGGATTCGCACGCTGCTGACTGACATGCTCGATGTTGATTCATGTATGCCCGTCCCCGTAAGTTAGTTCCACTTTGGGTTCACGACTAGTCATGTCGGCCGGGTTCTCTGTCATATGGATGCTAGCGACACTATCATATACGTGAGCCAAAAGGCGCAAACGGACCCGGGCCATGGTAAGGCGACACCCGTGGGAATTCCGTGCGTGAGGCCGCAAAGTGATATGAGGTGTTACCGGCTAGATCGATGTGACTTGGAATCGGGGTCCTGACAGCTTTGGTATCAGAGCCCGACTTCCTGTAGGATTACCATGCCAAACTGGTCGAAGTCAAGTCTAGAAATGCTTTAGTTATATAAGGGAATTGATTGTGGGAGGGAACGTAAGGCTCTTTTTACTCCTTATCCCCATGACCTTCTGATCTGAGTCATCCTCTTCCTTTCTACGGGGATTAAGAACTAGGCCTTCTAATCTATCTATCAGGATGACGAGTTTCTAATCCATAGACTTACAGGATTGATGGTTTCAGGCCTCAGTTCAGTTCCTACTACTTCTGTGTATCGTCAGTGGGTCTCGGACCTTGATATTGTGATGTTGAGTGGTTATACCAGCATTTTGCCGGATGTCTCAAATCTTTTTGAGCATTTACAGCCGTTATGTTGTCCGAGTCATCCCCGGTTTCTAAATAGTCTGATGCATTTGCAAATTCCTTCTTTTTGTTCCTGATGTCCCTTTGGGCCAGTTCAACCACACTAATCGGTGAGTTGAGGTACTTTATTGCCTCGACATATATGTTGGAGCCATTATTATGACCCTAGGCATCTTAGAGAACCACCCATAATCTAGCCATGCTTTATATTCCCAGTGTGATGATTTTGGCCATCATTCTCGAAAGCATCCCGTGATGTTATTAGTTAGTAGGTATTCTACTTCCGGGTTTCTGAACCCGAGATCCACCCTACTTACTTCATGTTGTTAGTATTTGCTAGTTTCCTTAAGATATTAGTAACCGTTGCGATAGTCCTCGAGGTCCATGGTATCTCATTCTTCCAATACCATCAACCATCATGGCAGAAGTTCTTTTGAACCAAAAGATCACAACCAGGGTTCTCTTGAGGAGTACTCCATTCATATTGTGACTCTACCAGTCCTTCCTTTTCTGCATGGGTTATCCAGAAGAATTATGTTGAACTTTTCTCGGCATACTGATCTATGCACCCACAACTTAGAAAGTTATATATTCCTTTGAGTTGTCCCTCTTTAGTTATTTTCTGGCCCTCTGTCTATCAATTGATAGTCAGGACTAATTGTGCGTCTATGTTATCGATGCTTATTATTCTTGTGGTCCATCAAGCCATCCTATTCCAGAACGACTAGGAGAAACAAACTCCAGAACCTCATCCATATCTAGGATTGGGTCAAAACAATTGTATTCCGCAGATTAAAATGCCAATCCAGCTTTTGCTCTGCTCTACCTTGGAGTGTTACCATCTTTATGTCAGGAGTGTCATGAGAATTGCACCACCTCTTATGAATTCTTGATGTAGTAATACTTCTTGCCATCATTGTTCCTTCCTCGGTTCCGTGTTATTGTAACCGGAATGCCGACAAGTGTATTGTGATGTGCGAAATCAATACTCCTAGCAACTCCGTTGCTTGGTAGTTAATGGACAATACTCTCATCCTTAGCGTGCTGGTTATTGAATCATCATCCTAACATTGATCTTTCTGCCTAGTCCTTATTTCAGGTGCACTCTTCGATCAATGAGTTATGATTGTGTCAATCCCTCGCTCTTTTGATCATATCGTCTTGCCTTGAAAAACAAGATTGTTCTCGAGCTTAGTAACATATCGGTGGTTTGTGATTTTTGAATGTCTTCTCGGAAGTGTTACCAGGTTGTCACCGGACTGCTATATTGAGTTCGTGATCAAGTTGGTTCCTTGTAACCACCCCCGCTCCAAGAATCTATGTTGGATACCCCTGAGCTAGTTGGTTAAGCTAAACAACAACTTGGAAAGTTGGAAGATAAAAGCTTGTCTGACTTAGTTCGTGTTAAGGGATATCTTTTGTGTGTGTGTGTGTGTGTTGAAGAAAGATGATATCTTCAACGATTGTTCCTCATGATCGGTTGTTGAATCTATCGTCTTGTCCAAACCTTGATTGTGTGTGGGCTATCGTCAAATCAAGTTAGAACCAACGATATTCATAATGTTGTCTTACTCGTGGTTGATCCCTCGAGCATACACCATTATATCTTTTGGGTCTGACCAATGCTATCACCGTGTTCACATGATGGTGGAAGTCCAGTGATATGGAAATTCCGATGAGTTGTTGTTGAGCCCATCGGCAGCATTTTGTCTCTCCCATGATTCACGTTGAACGTTGAGCTAGTGTTGGAAACTTTGTAAGCATTGCCTTCATGTTCCGCTCATGAGGTATATGTTTTGGTGAAAGAAGTGAATTTCTCCAAGTTCACGTGCATTAGGTGTAAGTTGCTGCCATGAATTTGAGAAAGGTTTGTTTTGTTTCCTCTGGAATCATCCCAAATCAGTCATGCGTACGTGCGAAGTATTCTATGGTTTGGTAGATTAATTACCTCCACTCCATATGTATTCCCTAGCACACCAAGCCACTGATTGATTTGTTCAAGGAGAAGTTCCTTCCTAAGAGCTAATACGGACTTGTGTAAGGACTTCGATATCCTCGATGATGGTTCCTCACCTGAACTTTGGTAGTGTTTTATTTTAAGACTACTCTGTGGTCATGCTTGTCTTGGACAACATGTTCACATGTGTGTAGCAGGACCAGCTCATGTTTTGGAGCTTGCTATCGTAGTTCATCTCCCGAGAGTCTCGCAACGTTATCTCGTCGACTTGTGTTGCAACCTTTCTTTTCTAGACATGTTGTCTGAAAAATCATGTTACCAGCCAGATCTGAATCTCACGCAGATATGATGGCTAGAACATTTCCAAGATCTATGATGTAGGTTCCGACGAGGTTCATGTTCTGGCCGACACACCTAGCCAGAAGATCTATTATTGTAGTATCTTGAATGAGCAATTCGACCATCTTCTCCATGAGGATTTCGTATGACTTATTCCACAAGTTGTTCCTTATGGATTTTTGTGCTCCCGAAGTCCGACCTTTACTTGATGGCCATGTTGATGCATTTAAGCATTGACCGTGGTACCTAGTACATCACGGAGAAAATTAGAAGCAGAGTGCTAAATGTCTCTCGGTCAATCATCCAGATTTGCTTCTTTGGCATTGCTAAGGAAAAATCTGAGAAAGTGATGTCCTCCATTGCATCTGCATCCTCCATCACCGTTCATCATGGTAGTATGATGTGTTGCCAGGATCCTCGGCATGGATGTTGGTAAAACCTTGATGAATACGGAAATGCTCAAGTTCTTGAGAGCACGCTCAGTCATTGGGTTATATCCTCGGTATCAATTGGATGTGCCTTCTGTTGCCGAGTTGTCCTATAACTCTTGTTTCCTCTCCAAACTGAGTATGACATTCTTTTGAATTTATTCAAATGATCACTTGTGATTTTCCTTAGGCTGGTATAGAGAGTTTCAATGATCTCTGTATCAAAAGTAATTCTTTTTGCCACTTAAGGGAATAATTCTACGAGTCACCTTCCCCGAGGTGTCCCGTTATGGTATCGTGGGCAACTTAACTCCTCGCTACTTTGAAACCCCCCTCACCATCTATTTAAGCATCGAATTGTTGCCTACCAATTTGAACCTTTGTCATATGTTTCTCATCCATCATCTCTGATGTGTGTTTTGCATCACAGCTCAAGGGATGTTTCTACGCCTCATTCCGTGAGTTGATCTTGTGTTCATTAAGATCGGCGATCCATTCTTGTGAGGTTATCTTGCTCTCTTGTCGCCATGTTGGATGAAGTTCTCGAAGGAAAGGATGTCATAATGAATATGATGTAGCAGATCAACATCTCCGAGAAGGGCAGTTGGGTCGAGAAGATCATGTTAGCTTTGTGTCCCCGCTGTCTTCTTACCTCACGCCTTGAATCTCGGGACGAGATTCTTGTTTAGTGGGGGTGAGTTGACACAGCCCGAGATTAATGCTTGTATTAGTTGCATCATAGAGCACTCATGCAACATGTCTAAATTTCTGAAACTTGGAATTGAGGAAAGTGGAAGCCTCAAAAAACTTAAATAAAAGAAGGGCAAAGAACCCTGGAAATCTCATTCTTTGTTTCCAAGATGTCCTTTTGCAATGTTTGAGAATTTTGGCAAGAGCTATATATCAAACCAAAATTTAGGAACATTTTTAAGGAATTATTTTAGGGACTTTGAATTTAAATCAATAGCTATTTGAATTTGAACTTATATTCATATAACTAGAATATATTTCAAATGCTTCTGAAATAGTTTATGTGCCTTGGAAAAGTCCATGAAGCAACATAAATAAATTCAGAGGAAGTTTGGCACTCGTTTGAATTTTGTTTGAATTCAAAACAGTGGCAAATGAACTAAATGAAATAACAAGAAACTAAATAAATAGGAAAGCAGAAGAGAGAGAGAGAGAGTACCTGGGCCACTTACCTGCAGCGCACCTAGCCGGCCGTTGCTGTGCAGCCCAGCAGCCCACCTCCCCTGCCAGTTGTCTTCCTCCTCTCGCCAGAAGGCAGAAGGGAAGCAATGCACGGTGCTCGCGCGCGCCGGCACGCAGCTGCCTACCTGGCCCTCCCTCTCCAGCGCAACGACGCATACGCACTCCCCGTGGCCTCCTGGATCCTGCTGAACCCCTCGCTCACTCTCCCTCTTGATACCTCGCTCTCTCTCGCTCACGGCCGAAGCAGCCATGGACACACCTTCGTGAAGCTCATCGCCACAACACCTCCCTGGCCTCGCGGATTCGTCCAGGAGAACCGCCTCGGCGTACTCATCGTCATCACCGAGCCAAGCAACCGGGGAATCTCTACATCGCCGGCGATGTCATCTTCTTCCTCCTCGGACTCGTGGATCACTGCCGGTCGATTCGCGCCATCGAGGACGTCCCCAATCCCGCTGAGCCGTTCTCCGTCTTCCTTGTGAGCTCCTTCTCCTTCCCCCATGCTCTCCCCCCCTGTTCCTCTCCCCTAGCTCGTTTTCCGTCGGAGCCGAGAGCTTCCGCCCGCCGGCCATGAAGCCGCCGTGGCTAGAGCGAGTTTCGCTCACGTTCGAGCACTGGTACGTGCTCAGCCGGCCGTCAGCTTCCCAACGCCACCAATCGCGTCTCCTATCATGCTTTGTAGCCCGTCCCGCTCGACGCCGTAGCTCCGGCCGCCGCCCAAGTGGTCGCCGCTGTCAACCCCGGCCTCCTTCCGCCCAGCTGCATGCCCCCTGGATGCGGGCGAGCAAGGGCTCCCTCATGGTGCCCTCAGCGCGCCCAGCCGCTTCCCCTAGTACCACCCCGACGAGTCACCACCGCACTGTGAGGTCGCCGACGCTTAATCCGGCGATGCTGGCGTGGCAGGATTAGCTTAGGTGCTAATCACCCAGTAAATCACCCCCAGAGTGAATAACAGGTGGGCCCCACCAGTCAGATTTGACCCTGGTCAGCGTTGTTGACTTGCTGACGCAGGCATGACGCAGTGCTGATGCAATAAACCCTTTTCTGGATTATTTCTATTTTAGAAATATCTGAAAATTCCAGAAAATAGTCGAAACTTCAAAAATTCATAGAAATTAAACCGTAACTCCAAATGAAAAGTTTTATATATGAAAAATTATCAGAAAAATCCAATCCATCCATTTATGCTACTTTCATGCATGATCAATCAACTTATACCCACTATATAAGTGAAAACATGATAATGGCATTTTAAATGATAAGTATGGAGTTCGCATATGAACCCTTAGCCCATACGGACTTCATTTAAATTGTTGCTAGATGCATTAGTGAAAATCATAACATTATTGCCATGTCACATTCATGCATCATATTGTTGCATTGCATTGATTGTGTTTCCTCTCTATTGCCGGTGTTTGTCCCCTCTCAGTAGACGACGTTCCGACGATTTGATCGATGACACCGATGAAGAACTATACTATCTTCAGAAGTGCCAGGCAAGCAAGACCCCCTTGGTCATTCCGATACAATCCCACTCTCTCGCTCCTGCTCTCTTTTACTGCATTAGGACAACAACGTTTCAACTGTTACATGCTGCGATAGCTGAACCCCTTTCCTCTGCATGACCTGTCATTGCCACAGTAAATAGATGAAACCCACTAGCATGAGTTGGAATTGTTTGGGCCCTGATGTGCCTACTCATTCATGCTTGTTGTCATGCCTGCTACTGCTTAGAGTTGAGTCAGGTCTAATTCATCGGGAATGAATTAGAACGTGGTGAACATGTCCTACCGTTGAGAGCTAAGTGTGTAAACACGATTTGGTAAAGGAAGCGGTGAGAGGCCATGTAGGAGTACATGGTGGGTTGTATCATTGCAGCCGTTCTCAGGAACTGAGTTCTGAGTTTGTGATCCAAGAACAGTTAATAGCACACATTGGGTTCCGGTAACTCGGCCCCTCTCGGCTTATTAATCAACTCGATCTCTGTCCAGGAGTTGCAACTAGTTTCTGGTGTTTGTAGGTAGTGTTAGTAGTCTACCAAGTGGCACCCGGTACAGGTGGGCCTGGGACAGACTAGGCACAGTGGCACGGTGTACCAAGTGGCACCCGGATGGTGGGCATGGGAACCCTGCACACATCGTTTGGGGCCGTGAGCGACACCCCGACCGGATCTCCTTGCGGATGGAACCCGAATAGGCGATAAACCTGGATGAGAGACTTGTGTGGTTAGTCAGGTCGTGGCCGACACCCTCGCCCGGCTTCCTCTTGAAGGTTGCCGAGGTACATGACGTGTACAGGGAGATAAGTGGCGAGAGCGTGTGTGAAAAAGTACACCCCTGCAGGGTTATCATTATCTATTCGAATAGCCGGATTCCTCGGATATGGAAACTTGGACCCCTTGCATAGTTCATAGACAAGTGAAAGTGGATACTCTAAAACTCGCAAGATAAGCGTGAGTGCTATGGATGGCGTTCTCGCAGGGAGACGGGAGCGGATCCATAGTGGTGTATTGGTATGGTGAATTTGTGGACTCGTGTGCACCTCCTCAAAAGAATTACTTGAAGTCGTAGTTCAGGTTAGCCACTGAGTCAAAGCTGGTAGGCTGCAGTTAAACTCCACCACCCCCTTTGTTGATACCGATGCATATGTAGTTAGTTCTGATGTAAGTCTTGCTGGGTACATTTGTACTCACGTTTGCTTAATTTATGTTTTTTTCAGAGAGACTTCAGTCTCTCTAGTAGTTCCACGTGGACTTCGACATTTATCTTGTTACCTCAGCTATGATCTTGTACCCTTGGGAGGGTCTTGTAGATAGTCAGGCTTCTGAGCCTTCTTCATTTGTAGTTGTCTGTACTCAGACAAGTTAAGCTTCCGCATGTGCTTGTTGCTTGTATGCTCTGTATGTTGGGTCATGAGACCCATGTTTGTAATATCTCGCTCCTCGGAGCCTAATGAATAAATACTTTGAGTCATAGAGTTTTATTGTGATTCCATGTTGTATTTACACATATCGAGCATATTGTGTGTATGATTAAAATGCTTGGTATGTGTGGGATCCGACAACCTAGTTGTTTATCCTTGGTAGCCTCTCTTATGGGGAAATGTAGTCTTGTGAGCCATAGTAGTCCGCTACAGCCCGGTTTACTGGAGTCCTGCTAGCCCCGCACTACTGCTCCGGAACACTTGAGTAGCCGGCATGTGTTTCACTTCGTTCCTGTGTCTGTCCCTTCGGGGAAATGTCACGCGGTGACATCCGGAGTCCTGCCTAGCCTGCTACAGCCCGGGTTCCCGGAGTCCTGTTAGACCAGTGCTACAGCCCGGATTCGCACACTACTTACTGACATGCTCGATGTTGATTCATGTATGCCTGTCTCCGTAAGTTAGTGCCACTTTGGGTTCATGACTAGTCATGTCGGCCCGGGTTCTGTGTCATATGGATGCTAGCGACACTATCATATACGTGAGCCAAAAGGCGCAAACGGTCCCGCGCCATGGTAAGGCGACACCCGTGGGAATACCGTGCGTGAGGTCGCAAAGTGATATGAGGTGTTACCGGCTAGATTGATGTGACTTGGAATCGGGGTCCTGACAGGCGGTGCGTCCTGATACGTCTCCAATGTATCTATAATTTTTTATTGCTCCATGCTATATGATCTACTGTTTTGGACTATATTGGGCTTTATTTTCCACTTTTATATTATTTTTGGGACTAATCTATTAACTGGAGGCCCAACCCAGAATTGTTGTTCTTTGCCTATTTCGGTGTTTCGAAGAAACGGAATATCAAACAGAGTCCAAACAGAATAAACCTTTGTGGAACATGATTTTCTTCCCGAATATGACCCAGGAGACTTGGACCACACGCCAAGGAAGCTTCAAGGTGGGCACGAGGTAGGGGGGCGCGCCCTATACCCCCAGGCGCGCCCCCACCCTCGTGGGCCCACCGAAGCTCCACCGATGTACTTCTTCCTCCTATATATACCTACATACCCCCAAACGAACAGAGACGGAGCCGAAAACCTAACTCCACCGCCGCAACTTTCTGTATCCACGAGATCCCATCTTGGGGCCTGTTCCGGAGCTCCACCGGAGAGGGTCGTCATCACGGAGGGCTTCTACATCATCATAGCCTCTCCAATGAAGTGTGAGTAGTTTACCTCAGACCTTCGGGTCCATAGTTATTAGCTAGATGGCTTCTTCTATCCTTTTGGATCTCAATACAAAGTTCTCCCCCTCTCTCGTGGAGATCTATTCGATGTAATCTTCTTCTTTTTTGCGGTGTGTTTGTTGAGACCGATGAATTGTGGGTTTATGATCAAGTCTATCTATGAATAATATTTGAATCTTCTTTGAATTCTTTTATGTATGATTAGTTATCTTTGCAAGTCTCTTCGAATTATCAGTTTGGTTTGGCCTACTAGATTGGTTTTTCTTGCCATGGGAGAAGTGCTTAGCTTTGGGTTCGATCTTGCGGTGTCCTTTCCCAGTGACAGAAGGGGCAGCAAGGCACATATTGCATCGTTGCCATCGAGGATAAAAAGATGGGGTTTATTTCATATGGCATGAATTTATCTCTCTAAATCATGTCATCTTACTTAAAGCGTTACTCTGTTTTTAACTTAATACTCTAGATGCATGCTGGATAGCGGTCGATGAGTGGAGTAATAGTAGTAGATGCAGAATCGTTTCGGTCTACTTTCACGGACGTGATGCCTATATACATGATCATGCCTAGATATTCTCATAACTATGCTCAATTCTGTCAATTGCTCAACAGTAATTTGTTCACCCATCGTAGAATACTTTTGCTCTTGAGAGAAGCCACTAGTGAAACCTATAGCCCCCGGGTCTATTCTCATTATATCAATCTCCATCATTTTAATCTGGCTCTGCTTTTTTACTTTGCATTTTACTTTTCACTTTGCATCTTTATACCAAAAATACCAAAAATATTATATCTATCATATCTCACTCTCGTAAGTGACCGTGAAGGGATTGACAACCCCTAATCGCGTTGGTTGCGAGTAGCTATCGTTTTGTGCAGGTACGAAGGACTTGAGCGTGGCCTCCTACTGGATTGATACCTTGGTTCTCAAAAACTGAGGGAAATACTTACGCTACTCTGCTGCATCATCCTTTCCTCTTCGGGGAAATCCAACGCAAGCTCAAGAGGTAGCACGGCCTGTGCGACAGCACAGCCGGCCACGGGAGGCGGGAGCAGGCAGTCCCACCGGAGCTGGTTTGGGTGGCTGGAGCAAGAAGATCAGATATTGAAGAAGCAGCACGGCCGTTGGATTAACATCCAACGGTCACTGCTGCTAGAATCATTTGTGGACTAAGTTGACAAAGCCAAAGTACACGTCAACCTAGTAGACCCACAAGTCAGCCTCCAAATCTGTCCCAAACAGCATACAGCCCAAAATTTCTAGACAGATTTGAATTAATTTTAAATCTAAATATACCTTAATTTAAATTCAATGAAATTTTACCCGCACAAAAACAATGAAATTTAAAATATCAAAATCCAAAAGAAAACAGTATTTTGGAACTAATTGCCTGTTTGCTGTATTTTTTCATGTTACAGCCCATTTATTATTACATATGGCCCATTTCTTATTACGTATAGCCCATTTTCTAGGCAAAATGCATCCCTCCTCATCTTGAAAGATTTCCAGCCCAGCAGGGCGTAGAAAAGAAAGTAGGCCTACGTTGGTTATTGTGCAAAAAACAAAATAGCTGGCTAGCCATTTTCAGAAAGGAAAAAACAAACTGGGCTGGTCATGTGCTAAACATATGAAATAAAAGCCTGGGCTAGACGGGCCACGGGTCCCGCACAACCCAGTTGATACCCTTCTCCGTCCCGAAAAAACAAAATAACTGCGAGCGAGCCAAGGCGGAGGACGATGGTGAGGCCTCGGATGGGAATGAACAGGAGCCGGGGAAGATCAGAGCCAGCCGTGGGAGGCAGGAGCAGGCGGTCCCGCCGGCGCTGGTTTGGCTTTCGCGGCTCGAGGAAGAAGAGACTGAAGAAACGCGACAGACGTTGAATGTCAATCCACCAGTCAAGGTTGGCACAATCGTTTGTTGACTAAGCGGACACCAAGTAGCATACTTTTTTATATATAGAAAGAAAATCAAAGACTTGGGAAGGCGTATAGAACAAGCTAGTGTACTAGTAAAGAGACGTTGCCGAGTTTTAGAAAAAAGAAAGACGTGCTCCTGTAGCTGGTTCGAATCCAAACCTAGACTATGACTGACATATGGTGCTATGCTACTCTACAAGTAATGAAACTGACATATCCAACGTTCGCTTCTCCTCTTCTCTACTTACTCTGCCTAGCATCAGAAGCTCTGGCCGCAGCAACCATGTCCGCTGGCTGCTCGTCCACCCGCTCTTCAGCAGGCAACAACCAGCACTACAAAAAAATACACTTCCGTGATGATACGTGTTTGTCACAGTAGGTCACGTTTTTTGTCATGCATGTACATACAAATTTATGACACAATCAAGATAGTCATACCTGTGCTGTCGTAGAAGTGTTCCATGACATTACCAAAATTATCATCACGGAAGTGTCCACTTCCATGACGATAAATCGCGCGTCACAGAAGTGCTTTCGTCAAGGGTGACCGACACATGGCATCCACCGTAACGGAACGCCGTTAAGCTATTGGGTAGGATTTTGGATCCGATAACCCGTTAACAGCCCCGACCAATGGGAAATTTCCACGTGTAAAATTCTGATTGGCTGGACAAAACACGTGTCAGCTCGTCAGTGGGTCAGATAGGCGCCTATGATACGTCGACACATGGCACGGCCCAACAAAGGCCCATTCCTGTGAAAAGGCTGGCCCGTTTGACTTGGTCAAAAGGTGGCGGGCCGGCCCATGTAAAGCATGTTAACAGCCTGTTCGCATATAGCCCATTTACAGCCCGCTAACCCAAGGCCCGTTACGCCCTATTTGAATTAGGCCTAGTAGCGTCATCTAGACCATCCAATATGATTCCAGCCCGTTTTCACTTCTGGCCCATGTATGGCCCATGACGTCTTTCGGCCCATATGAGGCCCTATGTAACTCTTGGCCTATTAACGACCCATGGTGAAACTGTCCCGTAATGAACAGTGTATCACTTTACACCCATTAACGGCCCGTGGTGAAACTGGCCTGTAATGAACAGTGTATCACTTTATACCCATTAACAGCCCATTATTTCGTTGGGCCGTTTCCAGCCCATGTTATCTTTCAGCCTTCTCAGAGCCCATTTATTCTTGGGCTCATTTCCAGCATTCGTTTACTTACGACCCGTTACTGTCATTTTCTGCTTGTGGGCCAAATTCAGCCCGTGGTTACAGTCGGCAAGTTTGTGGTCCATTAATACGTTGGGCCGTTTTCATAGCGTCATCAAATACGGCCTATTAACAATGTCCCGTTACGGTCGGCCCATGAACGGACGATTCCAACTCTAGCCCGTTTACGGCCATAATGCGGCCTGTTATTGGCCCATGTTTGGCCAATCGATCATATGGCCCGTATAAGGCCCATTGATGATACGGCCCGTAGAAGGCCCATTGTTTCTACGGCCCATAGAAGGCCTACTATTTCTACGGCCCGTGAAGGCCCACTGTTTCTACGGCCCGTAGGAGGCCCAGTGTCACTAAAGTAAATATTAGCCCATGGTTATTATGGCCTAGTTTTAAAAAATAGGTTATTGCATCCACTAGTTAACCGCGGAAAAAGAACTGCAATGAGTACAAGCAAACAAATAAACAAGACAACAAGGAAATAAATAAGCAAGCAACTAACGCTAGGCTATCATGGCTATTACACATATTACATCCACTGGGCATCAAAGTTTGCCACTAGTGCAAATATAGGGAACAAAGCAGCATATCATATACACTGGCCGTCAAAATTGGCCACCAGTGCAAATAAACGCGTCAGCAAAACAAGAGAATAACTGAAACAACTTCAGAAGAGCTCAAGAAACATTATCCTGGGTATCCACCATGCTGGCAATAAGCTTAGCAAGCTGATTAGCTTTGCCCTGTTTGGCGCTAAAATCCTCCAACGCTTGCTGTTGCACCAGAAAGTATGCATCTGAATGCTCCAGGGACTTTCGCAGTCCTTCCGCTTCTTGTCGCAGCACAACTGATTAATGTCTTTCAGCTTGTAGTTGAGACTCAAGAAACCGAACTGATTCAGACAGTGAGTTTGAATAGCTTGTGCAAGCGGTAGTGGCCAGTAACTCCAACACTAAACCAAGACAGGATGTCTCACTATCCTGAACCTTATCTGCATTCATTCCCTTACCGGTGTAAATAAGGCACTCTTCCCCAATATTCTGTCGGCATTCTAAAAGAAGAAACAAGCAGACACATAACAAGTTTAGCATGTACTAGTATATGAAACTCATTTTGGTGAACCGGTTCATTAGTAAGGTGGACAGGATTAAACTACCAAGTCTTCTATTGCCAAGTACTAGTACATAATAAAAGCATCAAACAAACATATATCTATGTCCTATGGTAGCAATGGAATCTTAAATCAGAACATTTGTTCTTCAGGTTTAGGCACTTGTTCTACATGAACAGAGTATAGTAAGACGCAAGAGTATAATACTTAAAAATAGAAAATGATCTCATAAACCTTACTACATTCTTGGTTCGGGACCAGTACAGAACAAGGCGTTCCCAGTCATCGTCCAGTAAATGTGTCTCAGGAGAACGTAAGGGAATTTGATGAGTTTCTTTGCCGGTGAAGTATGTTTTCTTCAGGTAATTTCGATACTGCCACCAAGCATTCTTGAAGATAGCAGAGGTATTAGCACAGGTTACCTCATCCCGAGTTTCCAAATCGGTCCTTCTCTATAGAGAAAAATGGGAAAATTTGTTGTATTATAACCATCATGGAGGTAGGATGTATGGGACGAAGCAAAGTAATTGCCATGAATAACATTACTTACACATAACTCCTGGACAAACACCTGCAACTGGCATTTTCCTTCATCTTCAGTATAATATTTCCAAGATGGGAAGATATGCACATACGATTTAACAACATCAAATGCGATAGATGCTAAACTACGACTAGCTGGTTGTGCTTCCTCCACAGGAATAGGTGTACTAACTAGTGGAGTTGGGGTTCGTCGTGATAGTACTGGCCCTTTGGGCACTGGAGCTGCCTTACTAACTGCTCTTGTTTGGGAGCTCTGTGGTGGAGATGGTGTTGTGTCAACAAGAACTGGGTTACTATCGGCTGGGGTTGGGGTTAGATTGGGTGAAGTTGGTTCTCTGTCCATCGTAGTAGGGGTACAATCTGCGAGAGTTTGGGTTATGTGTGGTAGGGCTGGTTCTTGTGCATGTACAACTGGGGTGCTATCTCCACCAAGAGGTAGCACTGTTTTATTTGAAGACCGTGTTTTTAGTCCACTAGATACTGGCATCACCCGCTCCAATTGAAATGGCTGATAAACAGGAAACATAGTTGAATGTACAGACATTGTATGAAAGACAGATGCAATAGATAGTGTGGAAAAAAGAGGGCATGAAATAGTTGACATGTATATTGTTTAACTAAAATGGATAGCATGACATAATTTCACATATATGATGTCTATCTAAACTGGATAGCATAGCATAACATAATTCAAAGATATGATGAATAACTAAACAGGATCGCATGACATAATTCACCTACATGTTATCTAAGTAAACAGGATCGCATCATTTAATTCACACATGTGATTTATATGCTAAACAGAGGGCATTCGATATGATGTCTGAACTAAGAACATGGTGTTGAATATTGTGTATATGATGTCTAAACTGTGCAATGCAAGACACCGTATGCATGATATGAGCAGTATAACCGTGCCAAGTTAGTGCATACACCTCAGTGGGGGAATAGGACTGGTCATCTGTCTCTGAATCCATCTCTGAGGAGCTATCGGGACCCAACAAGAGATCTGCTTCGATAGGTAGCACTGTCTGCTCTGAAGGCCTTGTTTTCACTCTAGATTTTTCCATCTCCCACCCAAATGGCTAATTCACAGGAAGAGTAGTTTAATGTACAAACATTGTCGACAAATGGAAATGTAATGAAGAAAAGGATGGGCAAGATATCATTCAAATATATGATGCCTAGTTAAACAGGATGGCATTGCACATTTCACATATATTATGGCTGGCTAAAAGACATGAGACTGCATAATTCCCATATATGATATAGAAACTAAACATGTGACATTACAGAACATGTCTAAACTAAGCAGATGACATATATGATGTCAAAAGTAGGCACTGCAAGGCAACATATGCATGATATGACTAACATCATCATGCCAAGGTAGAGCAAACACCTTGGGGGTAAATAGGAGTGGTTAGCAGCGTCCGAATCCGCCTCAGAACAGGTATCTTCCTCTGGATTACAATCTGGAGAGGGGTGGGGAGGGTTTTCCGTTGAACCCACCATGGAGTGATGTCTGCATGACATTGTATTGCCGCGCAAAACTCTTCTCTTTTTCTCTACATGTTCAGCATGACTGTGTACAATATCTGACATGCATACGAAAAAAATATGGTGAGATTATGTAAGGAGAGCATGCAGAAATTTAGAGTGATGGTAACAACCAGTGGATCGATGTTTTGCCGTTGAACCAAAATAGCCCTAATGGATCGACGTGAATGTATAGTAATAAGTGATGCAACAAGTGTACAACCTCTTTGCCGTAGCCGTGTCGACCTCAACATCATTGGTTGGTCGCTGAAGCAGTTGAGGCAGAGGTGGCTGTCGGAGGTGTGGAGGAAGATCTGAGGAATCTATAAACGGCGTCCAGGGCACTGCTCTGTTGTGATGGATCATTCTGTCGTTGGAGCAGCTCCGGTGAGCTGTAAGACGTCAAGGCTGAAGCAGCACAAGACAGACATCGTCAATCTCAAGTGGGATTCTAATAACATCTCCAATAGATGATGTAAAATGAATGTGAAATTAACATCACCAAAAACCACCTGACTACAACAGATAAGGTAAAAACTGTTGACTCTGAACTTAACTGTCGAAACAGAAATTTACTGTGGAATATGAATGCTACTACCGAAACTGAATGCAATGGTAGCAGAGAGGCACTTGAGATGTAGTTTAGGGAGGGCCTGCAGTTCATCTTCAACCTGCACCCCCCTAAGCCGCCAACCCTCTAGCCCCCCCCCCCACCCTGAACCCTAAGATAGATAGTGGGGTACCTCTCCAGCAAGCCCCCGTCCCCGCTGCGGGTGGTTCTTCCTTAACTCCGGCGAGCCCCCCCAACCCCTGAAAATCGACTGACCCAAAAGTCGATTCAATCGACTAAAGTGTGGCTTAATCCGAGCAGAGCAGCAGCATGGGTGAGGGGGAGAGCAGCAGCAGCAGCTGGGCGAGCGAGCGATCGAGCGAGATCCGGAGCAGCATCAGCAGATCCGGCTGGTATGGACTCCGCCGCCGAAGGGGCCTCGCACTGGGGGAGAGCCGCCGTGGAGATGTCGCCCGCGACGCCAGCTTCAAGGTAGCTGCTCCATGGGGGTGCGGGATGGAGCACCATCGGCGCTGGGAGGTCGATTTAAGGAGAAGGTGCGATGCGATGAGTGTACAACCTCTTTGGTGGCGCCGAGTAGGCCTCGACTTCGTCCGAGGAGTCGGTGAGGATGCTGCGGTTCCGGTGGAGTAGGTTAAGGCAGCGTTGTGGGGATGGAGCAGCCGCGATAGACGAGGCGATCGTCGGAGCAGATCCTTGGAGGTGGAGAACGGGGCGGCTGAACCGGCGGGACGGCGAGATGGACGACAGATCCTCATCCGGGGAGGTGGACGAGGGACGTCGAGCTGTTGCGGTGGACGACGTCGTCGGGGAAGAGGCTCCGGCTGGGCAGTGGTGACGTGGCGGATGGAGAAGGGTGGGGTTTCGCGGCTGGAGCGGAGAGGTTATGGCGGCCTGGGATTTCGAATGGCGTAAAGTGGGCGATGGGAGGGGGTGAAGCATGACTTAGGAACACGCTTGTCCAAAATGTAGGGTGTGTTACAAAAGTACCCCCCACCGATTTGAACTAGCGGCCCTTTCGGCTCAGGGTTAGAAGGGGGATTTCGCGTGTCGGGATTTGGTAGCTCGAGGGAGTTTTCGCGCGCATTGTAATTTCGGGATAGCAAGGCGCGGGTTGTGAAGGCGCCAGTTTTGGGAGCACGATATCTGAATTTTCGGGATATAACAAGACGCGGGTTAAATTTTAGGGACAAGCCTAATGTGTAGTAAGATTGTACTTTTACGTACCAAATCAATTCGCACTTCCCTCAACTAAAAAGAAAATGAAAAAAATAAAACTATTCACACCACACAAAGAGAGAGTCTTGCCCCGTTTTACTATACAAATGCTATTCAAAGCTACTCCCTCCTTTCATCTATATAGGGCCTAATGCGTTTTTCGATGCTAACTTTGACCAAATATTCGAGCAATGATATATGACAAGCAACTTACACAAAGCACACCGTTAAATTTGTCTGTGAAAGGTTCTTTCAATGATATAATTTTCACGTTGTGCATGTCATGTACTATTAATCTTGTCAATAGTCAAAGGCGGTCTTAAAAATCTCATTACGCCCTATATAGATGGAAGGAGGGAGTATGAATCCATGTTATGTCCGATTAAATGTTTTCGCTTGCTGTATAATGCATGTAACCTACTCATACCAATATTTTAGTGCATTCCAAATTTCTATACTACCGCTGCAATTCGAACTAAATTTGAATTCGTTTCTCTATTTCAATAAGAATCTACAATCATGATTGTTGCCAACTTCAACCATCATAGTTTCCTTGCTATCCGCCAGATATAAATCAGACGGCCTATAATGCAGGATGGTAGGCACACCATCATCAACAACTCCATTTTTATAAGAGTAGACATAAAATATATTAAATGTAGTATACCATGTTCATAACCACACCATGTGTATCACCATTATATATATTCACACATCCATCGGTTTGAAACACTATGATAAATTCTTCAAATATTCGAATTCGCTTTTTATAATGAAGTATATATGATCTCTATTCGTCTTTTACACCCATACAACCCTCTTATCTTTGTAGCTAGCGCTAACTTTCTCTTGTGCATGCACACGCCCGCATCCCTCTCACCCTCCCTCAGCATTCTCTAGCTCCATCGCGCAAATTCGTCTTTTCACTTTAGGTCGTTCACCCACGGTGTGTGTAGGCCCCCCAGCTCCTTCTTTACGGCACACATCGATCGATATGCCTCTCTAGCCAAGTGTGCCTAGCACAAACACAAGCTTCTCCTCTTCTCTTGTCACCATCCATGCCTCACTCCCACCACTCTTTTCATCGTTCTCGTACTCGCACACTCCTCCCCCTCGATATAGTATGCCTCTCGTACCACCTCCTACATGCATCCCTCTCTCTCTATCCTTCTCCTCATGCCTCATTTGCTTCTAACACACACATGCATGTATACTGATCGATCTCCCAACATATACCTAGATCGACTTTAACTACCCCCCCATCGATCGACGTACCTCACAAGTTATGTCTCTCCTTTCTCTTACAAAGGGCGATTGATCTTCCTATGTAGTTACATCTGCTTACCACAGCCACATCGTCCCCCCTCATCATTCGTGCATGCCTCCTGACCCATCTCTCACACGCACGTGCACAGACAACAAGCAGCCATCTCCTCTCTTATTGATATTGCAGGCGTGCCCTCCGTTTGTCTAGCAAGCCTATCCCACCATTTGTTAGAAGCAACTCCACTACCACCCCCTCCAACACTCTAGCTCTGTCTCTCTCCCAACCTTATTCATCTCCTGCACATATGCATGGATGCCGATCGATCTCCCTTAATACATGAGGCAGATCGATCTCCTTAATACATGAGGTAGGCCTCTCTCCTCCTCCACACATATACCAGCCATTGTACCTCTATAGTTAATTGGGCCTCCCTCTTCCCCCACCACACACCGATAGTCGAGCGCTTCAGGTAGGTATCCATGACACAGAGACAAACTGCACATGTCCCACCTCACATTCCAGTAGGCTAGCCACTCTATATCTTTGACGTGGGCACACAAAAATTCGATGGCACTCTTTATCGATCGCGCGCGCACACACACACACATCATCCCTCTCTTCGATTCTATGGACACCTCAAGCCGATGATACCTCCACACTCTTCTCGTGGATCGCCCCCTCTATATATATGTTATATCCAGGACTCTATTTCACACACATTGCATATGTTAAATTTTTTGATTGACCCCCCCCAAAAAAAACTCTCAAGAACCCACACACTATATCTCTCTAGGTTTGTATCTCTCTCACACAACCCCACATAGGTGGTGTATGTATACAAGAAGAGAATAGGTGCACCATGCACGTACTCACGCTTCGTGCCCAGCCACACCCGCGCGGGTACACGGTGGAGCTCATTTCTCCGCAGAAGCTGAATTTGTTTTTGAAACATCAAGTGGACAGAGACTCAAAAACTTATTTGCCCATTAGTGACTTGTCAGGGCGGTGGATTTTAGTTTGTACGATAATGTTGCATCCACCTAAAGTAACAAAAGTTCTTACGTAAACTTCATAGTAATTCCCTCTTCGTAGGTGCAGCATTACTCCTAACATTTGTAATATCAGTTTGAAACTTGTAATATTGCCGTGTCCTATTCCTGCGTTTTCAAAATCCTGCGAATCAAACAGGTCCTGAGTTGGTGATGATGTTGTGCCTCCCATCTTTCACCAATAGCCGTCGGATCTAGATCTGATGTATATAAACCAAGCTTCTCCATTTTTGCAAAAAGATGCCCGCACTTGTTCCCTATTTACAAACAACTCCTTGTCTCTCGCAATCAGCCTCATCTCCTCCCCACCACATCTAGGAGTAGAAGTCCATGGAAAAATCTGGCGCGATGGCCGCTGCCAGAGCTTTCCACCCCCAATCTTGGTGTTCCGTGCAATGCACGGGCATCTACGCACGGGAAATTATGTCGAACAGGGCTAGTTGTAAGCAGGCTAGCTCTACAACCATGATGATTGTGACTGCAGATGGTGAGGCTGAGTATGGTATGCTGAACACGACGCCTATACTCAGGTGTCATCTCCGGCACATGGTCTTGTCACTTCACTGTGAGGAGCAGCACGTAATAATTTGACCAACGGGTAGTACAGTGCTAGTACTCCTACTACTAGATTGGTAGTACTACTACTAGTACTAGTAGCACCACCGTATGGATTTAGGAGTACTACCACGTCCATCTGGATTTTATTATTTGACTAGCAATATCTAGTAATGCATGTCACCAAAAATGTACTACTCCCTCTGTAAATAAATCCATGGTGTTTTATTCCTATCGGCGAGAGAACTTAATGTTTTTTTGCTACTCCTAACTAGAGTACTAATAGGATTACATGCAATGAACTAAACATTGCATGTCATGTTTGGTAGTCTCAAGTCATTGAAAGCATGCACAGCCCACATCTCACATTGGTTGATATGTCACGAAATAAGAAACAAGGAGGGAGTTAATGCACCGTGCCTAAGTATTTTGGGATTATTTGGTTTTCGTAAGGTGACTTACACAACATTTTTGTTTACATGCATTAACATTTTATTAGTTAAATCAAAGGTCAAACCTTGGCGCAAAATGCAAAGGGGACCAATAAACCAGTAAACATCAAACTTCTCTCGTTTGGCCCCAACTAGAGGTCTGGTGAGATGACTATACTGCACCGGCACGAAGGGGGACGTAGCTTCATTGACTTATGACAACTGCCTTTAGGTGAATGACACATGGCCCCAGGGGGTGGCTGGCCCACCTATCATACAGCCAAAGGCAGGTGCAGTAGAGGGCCGAGGAGTAGTACAAAATCCTACACACCTACGCACGCTAACCAAGGGCTGAGTGATCACTCGAATCGCAAGATCAGTTGACTAGAAGCTACGCTAGACCCATGGAGGCGATGAGCGCGAGCATCAGCCGGCTATGCCAGATGGTCCACGACGCCGGCCTGCGGCCCGGCACTGAGGAACGTCTCCAGGTAGTATTGCTTGAGGCCGCCAGGGCGAGGGGCCGCTTGGACGATAGCTTCGTCTCCTTGTTCAACGAGGTCCTCGTTGGTTTCCTTGACAAGTTCACCGTCGTCAAGAAGCTTGCGGACGACTTTGACGTAAGCCTCCAGCCGACGCACCCAGGCTCTGCGATGCCTGCCACCCTCAACGGCAACTATGGTAACAATCTCTTCGACGCACTGGTGGCCCTGCGACTGCCCGCCATCGCGCCGGAAATGTCCACCGCGAGGTCACGCTCACCGCGCAGCGCCTGGCGCAGCAAGACACCATCCAAATAATCACCCACGTCTACGCGCAAATCGTCCACAAGGACTACTACATGCAAGAGGAGGACGATAGGACGCTGGCCTTCTTGGAGTGCAGGGCAACCTTGGACGGCACTGTTCAGAAGCACGTTGAGCTCGCTGCCAACGCTGCTGCTCCTCACACGTCTGTTGGTGTCGGCGCACTAGGGCGTGAGGATGTCGTTGAACGTTGATGGATACGTATGTATTTTTATCTTTCCGTCAAATCCATGTAGTAGTATATGATACTACAGTAATGATCTTACCTTTTACATCAACTTCATAATTTTCGTACGTACTCCATGCATGAACTGCGCCAGAACCAAACTTCTCATTACTGTAGGAAAAATCGTTATTTTCTATCTATCGGTCGCGCCATGGAGCAGAACCAAATTTTACAAGTTACAAGTTCAAAAGGAAAAGTCTGTCGTGTTCGCGTTGCACCCCCACACAGTTGGTCCAGCACGCCGCTCAAGCGGGAATGCGTGCGGTGTTGCATTTTCACTTACAAGTGGGACCGTAGTTGAGCAAACCGACTATCGGCAAACCCCCACCCCGCCCACCGTGCGATGGTTGAGAAAACAGGTGGGAGAAGAGATGGTTGTAGCACGGACTCCAAGAAAATTGGTGTCGGATGGGACTCGTGCGGGTGGCGCGTGCCGCACTGCTAGACGTTAATGCTAGTTATGGCCCATGCCACCCCACTATATCGAGCCTATATCGAGGTACGTAGAACAAATTTCCTGCAGTCCGTGCTCAGCCCTCCTCTATCTCTCTTCTCAGCCAACCAGCGGACGCGCGGAGCCCATCGTCTGTTTGCTCACATGCGGCCCCACATGTCAGTGAAAACGCAAGAGGACCCACTGAACCTGCACATCTTTCACCTCGATGTGCTGGTGATGAAAAACAAATCCAATAGAGATCTTCGGTGGCCGCTTTTGGAGTTACTCGAGAGTAGTAAGATTCTTTTAAAGTTTAACCCAAGATGCACATCTCGTGGCTTCAACTACCACTCTATTTTCTTTCATGACACGACCTGGATGCTGGATGTCCCACGTGTCGGCAAAAGGAGGAAGAACCCAACCAAATCTTCGGTTCTGCTCTCGGATGAGATTTGTGCACTTGTTGATACTCCTACTAGAATAGAGGCTAGACATGAGACTAGATGCGAGGAAGCAACGTAAAGAAGCACGCAAAATTGAGCATCCGCAGATCAACAATGAATGCATCGAGAAGGCACTAATCCAACTTACAAGAGTAGTAAAATGCATTCTTGTGGTTCTTGTTTTCTTTGGTCTTGCTTTTCTAGTCAAAATTATCGCTGGAGTTCATGCAAAATGGAGGTTCGTTTGGGGTCGTGCGTTGGAGTTGGCCTTACAAGTGGGACCGCAGTTAAGGAAACCGACTATCGGCAAACCCCCACCTCGCCCGCCGCGCGATGGCTGAAGTTAGAGGTAAAAGCACCCCAAGTACCCTTACTTGCATGGAATGTGATGATTTAGTCCCAAACTTGCAAAATGTAACTACATCATACCCCAACTTGCACTAGATGTGATGATTTAGTCCCCAGCCTATCACAGCTTAACAAGTGGCAGCCAGGTGGCTTGACCGGTCTTCGTCCACACTTTTGCAGGAAACACACTGTCGTCTTTTCTAATTAACCCACAGTACTGAATGTTAAGGTGCAGTTACGTAACATCTCAAATTTTCAATTTGGAATGTTATACACTAGATCATCATTGCATATCATATTTTATTGCATCTTGGCTGATCCTAGAAATTTTACACAACTCAAGGACCCTCGGAGAGAGTTGGGGATTTCGTTATTTTCATATTTGAGTTTTCTCAAATTTTGAAAATAGGATCATTTAATTTTATTTATTTTATCTTCAACTATTTCTACTACAAAAAATATGAGAGAGGGAATAAAATGACTTTCCCAAAATAAAGAAATATTGAGGATTTAATAAAAAAATCAAATAAGATTTTATTTTGGTTTTATTTGCTATTTTATTTTAATTTAGGAAAAATGTGCGTTTTTCAAAATTGCATTTAGGCCCCAAATAAATGTTCATCATGTGCGGCTTGATTTTAGAAGCCGGGGAAAATTTATTTCGGGATTTTTGGAGTCTGTTTAGTATTCCTTTTGTTTTTTTTTCTGAGCGTAACTATTTAAAAAAAACGCAACTGACCTACCGCCTCGTGTCCGACCTGGACACTTGGCCCGGCCAGCTTTATATAGCCGGGGAGGCCCAGCCGGACCCCCAAACCCTAGCCGCCGCCAACCCCGCCGCCCTAGCCCGCCGCCGCCGCCACCCGCCGCGCCGCCGGAGGTTGACCACGCCGCCACTGGTTTTTCTCGACAACCGATCGGTTTTTCGTCGGTTTTGTTCGGGTTTTTTTAGTTTCGTTTTTTAAAATAGATTGGTTTGCCGGTTTATTTATTTTGCGAGCGTTCGCTCGTTCATTCGTTTTAACGAACGCATTCTTCGTTTAGATCCAGTTAACGAACGTCTGTTTATTAATCTGTTCGTCGTTTTCTTTATCTCGGATTAAATCCACGATTTTTCTGATCGCGATTCCTGATCCGTTTTTTGTTCTAGTATAACTTTTCGCTCGTTTATCGGAATCAGGCGATTCAAGCGCCTGGAGTTTTGTCTCGAAACCCTATTTCCGTGTAACCAACTCAAACAAGTTTTTGCATCTGTAAAATTTGCCCTATATCCAGAATAGTAAATGAAGCCTGTTTCTTTTGCCGTTTGTCTTTCGTTGCTTCGTTCGATTCGATTCCTTTTGCCAACCGGAGTTCTTAAGTTGAACTTTCTGGTTAGATCTCTTATTCAAGTTTTACCTGTGCATTAGTCGAGTACTTATTGTATGCTTGTTTGTTTGCGATAGAGTAGCCGGAGTGCGCCGCTTGCTACCTCGAATCGCTAGGTTTCCCGGATCATCAGCAAGGCAAGTAACACTTTGATCATACCTCCTACTACCCAGTTTTATTGCATTAGATCAATCCTCACACATTGCATGGTTAGGATCTAATTAAATTGTGGGTTTGGGAAGTAGTTGAGGTAGTACCTATTACCTGTTTACTATCAAACCTTTGGGAGTTACTTCTACGTTTTCTTAATATGCCATGCTATGTTAGTAGACGTGGATTGGGTGAGTGAAATCCATGATAGATGTGAGTTTGATAAATTAATGGTTTATCTAAGGTGGCAACTTAAATACACATCTGGGTGGATTGAGGCACCTGGGTATTCCAGCGATTGCCTGTTTTTCTTCTAGACTGCCACCCAGGCTCAAAGGGATCATGAGATTATTCATGCTAGGAACTTTCGTGTGCAGCCACAAGCTACTATGGGCTCTAGCATAGTTGACTAAGTCCTGCGAACTCTTACAGTGGTAGACTACCAGATGTAGGGGAAAGTAGGTGTAACGGTCTACCCGATCGTAAGGTTCTAGCGCTTCTGAAAGACTATGTCTCAGTCATCCGTTTCTCAAACACCATGTAGTGCGAGAAATCAAACGGAGGCGATCGAGTCTTGTGGGGGAAATGCGCAAACCTTTGCAGAGTGTATAAACTAATCATGGTTAGCCGTGTCCCCGGTTATGGACAACTTGAGTATCTAGTACCTAGATTATCATGTGAATCTCATCATGTTACTCTAAAATTAATTTTGTTGGGTTTTATTTAATGATGATGCTTAAATGGGATTGAGAATGCTGTCAACCATTCTCAATCTTTAACAACTACCATGGTAGTTAAATAAAATTTATTCCTTTGTAGTAGGAAAAAATTGGCTTTACGCAAAACTGTAACCATAGAGCTTTCCACCAGCCAAATATGCATATAGTATAGCCTTATTCTTCCATTGCTCTCTATGTGTTACATTGCCAGCATATTCCATGTGCTGACCCGTTTTGGGCTGCAACGTTCATGTTGCAGACTTTTCAGACGACGATTAAGGTGTTTTTAGGTCGTGGTTCTATACTCAGTGATGCCGTTGGAGTTGATGGACTCACTTATCTTCCAAGCCTTCCACTATTATCATTATTAGACGGCCTTAAGCCATATTTATTATAATAAGTTCTCTTTTGAGACACTCGATGTAATAAGTGTGTGATTGCTACTCTGTTATAAATCCTTCAAGTACTGTGTGGTGTCAGCATTACTGATCCATTGATGACACCTGAGCACAGAGATTGGACCGTTTGAGGTCTCGTTGCTACAAGATGGTATCAGAGCACACGCTGACTGTAGAACACGACCACTAAGCTAAAGCCCTAGATCACTACTCACTCTCTTCTCATTCTGACTTCTCATATTTTCTGCTCTTTTAGGATGGCGGATGCAAGGAACAAGTTCACGCAACCGGATGAAGATACACCCTTTGGACGTCACTTGAAGGAAGTCACTAGATACCTGAACATAGGAGTACCAAGCTTCATCGGAACCTACAACGCCACTTTACCTGAAGAAGAGCGCTGGATGATTCAAGATCAAGTTCCAGGAAGGACGTTCATGCCAGTCACTGAACCCATAGAGTTTTCTTTTGATGCACCAACTTGGAGTCTAGGAAAGAGCATGGTAGCTCACATCGCCATGGGACGCATTGGAGAAGTTTACCGCAATGATCTCAAGGATACTATCTACCAGATTTGTGGGCTCCGAGACGAGCACTGGGAGATGATCTGCACCAGGAAGGATAGATCAATTGCAGCTTTTATCCAGGAGTTAAACCAGCACATTCGACTTCAGGAGAACCAGATGTGCGCCGACATGATAGATCTGAAGAAGGCAAGGACAAGAATCAAGGAACTGTAGGAAGAACTCAAGGCTACACGTGAAGATTATGAAGAGGAAATCAAAGTATTAGTGGAGAAGAATGACGATCTGATCAAGAAGATTGGAATATTTATGGGAGGCCCTACACCAGTAGAAGAAGACGAAGAACCCAAGGAGATCCGCCCATAAGACTACATCATCATCGACGACACCAACTCGGATCCAGATGATAGCGATGATGACTATGTTGATGAAGCAGGAGCAGATATCATGGAGTTTGCAACTGAAGAATATTTCTAGTAGACCACCCCATCAGTAGTAGTAGTCCACCATGTAAATATAGTAGTCCGAGCACTGTTGCGACAGTTAGATCGATTGTATGCCCTGTTTAATTGATTGAATGGAGTGAATTGTTTGCTTTTGCCTCATGTGCATATGGGTAGTGTTTTCTCTCTAGACCCCCCTCTATTCTTAAATCTCATCTTTTTTAAACCCTCAGATGCCTCCGAGACGTGACCCTAGATTTACCTTCCCACCGGAGCTCACTCAGTTGATCCAGCAGCAGAACACATTGATGTAGTTGCTAGTCCAGAATCAGAATCAAGGGAACAACAACAACAACCCACCACCACCACCACCACCTAATGATCACCTAGCCCGTTTTCTTAGGCTGAATCCGCCGGTGTTTTCCAGTAGCACCGAGCCAACAGTAGCAGATGATTGGCTCCGCAAGACAGCAAGGCAGTTGACCACCGCAGGATGCACAAATGTGGAAAAGGTGAAGTTTGCCGCACATCAGCTTGAAGGACCCGCAACATCATGGTGGGAGAATTTCACAACCACTTTCCCTGTCGACACTGTCACGTGGGACCAGTTTCGGCAGGTTTTCCGTACTGCCCATGTTTCAGCAGGAGCTATGGCCATGAAGAAGCGAGAGTTTCGCAACTTGCGCCAAGGAGGAAGGACAGTTGGCCAGTATATGGAGGACTTTAGTAAGTTAGGACGTTATGCCCCAGATGACGTAGCTACGGATGCAGCTAAGCAGGAGAAGTTTCTAGAAGGACTGAATGATGAGTTGAGCATGCAGTTGATGGTAGCAACCTTCAACAACTACCAGGAGTTGGTAGATCGTGCTCTTATGATTGAAGGGAAGCAGCAGCAGATTGAGAATCGCAAGAGGGAGTATGGACAAGGGAAGTACAATTCAGGAGCTCAGCAGAAGGCACGTTTTACCCCTAGACCAGGAGGACATTTTCAGCATACCCATGGAGGAGGTAGCTCGCACAATCACAATGGCACCAAGAATGGTAATCGGAATGGAGGAAGCAACGGCCAGAACCGCACCAACCCATCAACCCCAGCCAAGAGAGACCTGAGCCAAGTCACTTGCTTTAAGTGCCAGAAGACCGGACATTATGCCAATGAATGTCCTGAATCCCAGAATGGAAATGGCAATGGAAGCTCTGGGAAGAAGCCGAACCCTTTCAATAGGGGACAGGTGAACCACGTTAACGTGGAGGAGGTTGAAGAGCAGCCGGATGTAGTAATCGATAAGTTTTTGGTTAAGTCATTTACTGCACTCGTTCTTTTCGATACTGGTGCATCGCATTCATACATATCAAGGGGATTTGTGGATAAGTATAACCTGCCCACCAAAGTTCTTAGAACACCTATGTTAGTAAGCTCACCAGGAGTGGAGTATATGGCTAGCCAGGGATGTTTTCAAGTGCCACTGAGTATAGGTAGGCATGTGTTTCCCTCGGATTTGATCATTTTGGAATTACAAGGTTTCGATGTAATTCTGGGTATGGATTGGCTGCCGATGTATGGAGGAAACATCGATTGCGCCAGTAAGACGATTTTGCTTACCACCCCAGAAGGGAGAAGGATCAAGTATGTATCCCGGCATGTGCTGAAGAGGACTCAAGTAAATTGTCTAATAGGAGTTGTGTAGGAGGAAGTACCAGTAGTGAAGGATTTCCCTGATGTATTTGCAGAAGAGTTGCCAGGCATGCCACCAGATAGAGATATTGAGTTTTCGATTGAGCTTTTGCTAGGCACAGGACCAATATCTAAAAGACCATATAGGATGCCCACAAAGGATTTGGTGGAGATTAAGAAGCAGATTAAGGAATTACTGGATAAAGGATATATTCGCCCAAGTTCTTCGCCTTGGGGATCACCAGTACTTCTAGTGGAGAATAAGGATGGATCGTTAAGGATGGTTGTTGATTATCGAGGATTGAATGAAGTAACCATCAAGAACAAGTACCCACTACCGATGATCTATGATCTGTTTGATCGATTGCAAGGAGCTAAGGTATTTTCCAAGATCGATCTGCGATCAGGATACCACCAGTTGAAGATTCGAGAATAGGATATACCTAAGACGGCTTTTACCACCAGGTATGGGCTGTACGAGTATACCGTTATGTCATTTGGTCTGACTAACGCACCTGCATATTTTATGAACAAGATGAACAAAGTGTTTATGGAGTTTTTGGATAAGTTCGTCGTAGTGTTCATCGATGGTATCCTGGTTTACTCAAAGAATGAAGAGGAGCATAAGGAGCATTTGCGTTTGGTACTTGGTAAGCTCAGAGAACATCAGTTATATGCCAAGTTTAGCAAATGTGAGTTTTGGTTGAAGGAAGTTGGATTTCTCGGACACGATATATCCGGAGAAGGTATAGCAGTAGATCCCACTAAGGTTGACACTGTGAAAAATTGGGAAGCCCCAACAACAGTTGGAGAAATCCGGAGTTTTCTTGGACTCGCAGGATACTACCGGAGGTTCATTGAAAATTTCTCGAAGATCGCGAAGCCTATGACAGAGCTGTTGAAGAAGGATACCAAGTTCATATGGATTGAAGAATGTGAGGCCAGTTTCCAGGAGCTGAAGAAACGTTTGGTTACATCACTTGTGTTGATTTTGCCGGATCAGACCAAGGATTATGAGGTGTATTGCGACGCTTCACGTCGAGGACTTGGAGCAGTGCTTATGCAGGAAGGAAGAGTTGTTTCATATGCCTCACGACAGCTTAAGCCCCATGAGTTGAATTATGCTACACATGATTTGGAGTTAGCAGCCGTAGTGCATGAATTGAGGACTTGGAGACATTTTCTCATTGGAAATCATTGTGAGGTGTACACAGATCACAAGAGTTTGAAGTATATTTTCACATAGAAGGAGTTGAATCTCAGGCAAAGGAGATGGTTGGAGCTCATCAAGGATTATGATATGAGACTGCATTATCATCCCGGAAAGGCTAACGTAGTAGCTGACGCGTTGAGTCATAAGAGCCATGTCAACACACTAATGACGGGAGATTTACCAAGGGAGTTCGCCGAAAATCTTTGTGAGCTATGTTTGGAGATAGTCCCGAGAAGGCTATGTAGCAGCGTTGGAGATTCAGTCGACTTTGATGGATAAGATCAGAGAAGCCCAGAAGACTGACAAGGAGATCGCTTCTATTAAGGAGAAAATGAGCAAAGGAAAAGCTAAAGGATTTCGTGAAGATGAGCACGATACCTTATGGTTTGAAGACCGTGTTTATGTGCCTAATGACCCGGAGATCAGGAAGTTAATTCTGCAAGAGGCCCATGACTCACCATACTCGATTCACCCAGGAAATACCAAGATGTATTTGGATTTGAAGGATACTTTCTGGTGTACCGGAATGAAGAAGGATATTGCGGAGTATGTAGTAGTTTGTGATGTATGTTAGAGAGTAAAGGCAGAGCATCAGAAGCCAGCAGGATTGCTACATCCATTGTCGATACCCGAATGGAAGTGGGATAAGTTAGGCATGGATTTTATTACGGGTTTACCCAGAACTCAGTCAGGCTATGACTCGATTTGGGTTGTAGTCGATCGTTTGACAAAGGTAACTCATTTCATCCCAGTGAAGACTATCTATACCAGTGCAAAGTTGGCCAAGATATACATGACCAGAATCGTATGTCTGCATGGAGTTCCAAGGAGCATTGTATCAGATAGAGGAACCCAGTTTACCTCAAAGTTCTAGAATCAGTTGCATGAAACTTTGGGTACCAGGCTAGAGTTCAGTATAGCTTTCCATTCGCAGACAGATGGACAGACCAAGAGAGTCAATCAGATTTTGGAGGATATGCTGAGAGCTTGTGCGCTAGATTACGGATCTAGTTGGGACGAGAATTTTCCAAATGCAGAGTTCTCTTATAACAATAGTTATCAATCCAGTTTGAAGATGGCCCCTTTCGAAGCCTTGTACGGAAGGAGGTGTAGGACCCCATTGTCGTGGGATGAAGTTGGAGACCGCCAGTTGTTTGGACCGGATCTGATTAAGGATTCTGAACAGAACGTGAAATTGATTCGTGATAGGCTCAAGGTAGCCCAATCCAGGCAGAAGAGCTATGCAGATTCTAAACGCAAGGAGACAGTTTACGAAGTCGGAGACCGAGTTTATCTTCGAGTATCTCCACTTCGAGGAGTTAAGCACTTTGGAGTTAAGGGAAAGTTAGCGCCACGTTCTGTAGGACCATACAAAGTTTTGGAACGTATGGGAGAAGTAGCCTACAAGCTGGAGTTGCCCGAAGGATTGTCAGGAGTTCATGATGTGTTCCACGTTTCCCAGATGAAGAAGTACCACGCAGAGATGGCTGATATACCGCTGAGAGATACAGTGCCGCTGGAAGCGATTCAGTTGGATAGTGATTTGACCGATGAGGAGAAACCAGTCAAGATACTTGAGTATGCTAGCCAAGTCACCCGCAGCAAGGTTATAAAGTTCTGTAAAGTTCAGTGGAGCCACCACACGGAGGATGAAGCCACCTGGGAGCGAGAGGAAGAATTGCTAAAGGACCACCCTCACCTATTTTCTAGCCAACCCGAATCTCGAGGGTGAGATTCATCTTAAGGGGGGTAGGTTTGTAACATCCCAAATTTTCAATTTGGAATGTTATACACTAGATCATCATTGCATATCATATTTTATTGCATTTTTGGCTGATCCTAGAAATTCTACGCAACTCAAGGACCCTCGGAGAGAGTTGGGGATTTCGTTATTTTCATATTTGAGTTTTCTCAAATTTTGAAAATAGGATCATTTGATTTTATTTATTTTATCTTCAATTATTTCTATAACAAAAAATATGAGAGAGGGAATAAAATGACTTTCCCGAAATAAAGAAATATTGAGGATTTAATAAAAAATCAAATAAGATTTTATTTTGGTTTTATTTACTATTTTATTTGAATTTAGGAAAAATGCACGGTTTTTCAAAATTGCATTTAGGCCCCAAATAAATGTTCATCCTGTGCGGCTTGATTTTAGAAGCCGGGGAAAATTTATTTCGGGATTTTTGGAGTCCGTTTAGTATTCCTTTTGTTTTTTTTCTGAGCATAACTATTTAGAAAAAATGCAACCGACCTACCGGGCCGTGTCCGACCTGGACACTTGGCCCGGCCGGCTTTATATAGCCGGGGAGTGTAAGTGCATCTAGTGCCACCCCTAGTTGGTTTTGGAGTATTGACGACAAACCTAGTTGAGGGACTAACGTGTTTGTGAGAATTGCAGGAAAACACAGGTAGAAGTCCCTCATTGATTCGGTTTTATTACCAGAGATGACCCCTAAAAATGTACGAAGACATTGAAGACAATGGTGGTTTATGAAGATATTCATATTGAAGTCAATGACATGAGAAGACTCCCTATGAAGCTTATGGAACTCGAAGACTTAGATCCTTCGTAGTTTTATTTCATTTATGTAGTGTCATAGGAATCACCGTACTGTTAAGTGGGGTCCAAAAGAACCAGTCAGAATGACTGTAGTGATGCCTAATTCAAATCCTATGTCATCGAGCGAAGACTTTGAGAGAAAATCTTGTCCAGAGCCAGACAAGTCAGCTTTACTTGTAGCCCAAGTAAAGTTGCCGTGTGAGTTCAAAATTCGACCGTTGGTACACGTGTCAGTTCCTTAGTGACCCAGGGTCATTTTGGACAGATCAGGTCGGTTTGCCAAGTGGCTATAAATAGTCCACCCCCCACAACCATAAACGGTTGGCTGCTCAGATTTCAGTGCACGGCTTTTGTCATTTGAGAGCAACCCACCTCGAAGCCTTTGAAAGAAAAATTCCCAGTGAGGAGAAAAGCCCTAACCACCCAGAGCCAGAGTAAATTGGGCATCACTTAAGTCTTCGTGTCTGTGTGATTTGAAGACTTATTACACTTGAGGACTGTGCATCCTCCAGACGGTTAGGCGTCGCGTTCTGAGCATCCAAGAGAAATTGTGGATTGTCAGTGAACGAAGTCTGTGAAGGTTTGGGAGTCTACCTTGAAGACTTACCTGAGTGATTGGGCGAGGTCTGTGTGACCTTAGCTCAAGGAGAAAACGGTGAGGACTGGGTGTCTTGGACTAAGTGTCCTTGACTGGGTGTCCGGGACTGTGTGTCCTTTGGTTTAAATACCTAGCCGCTCCAACCAGACGTACAGTTGTCACAGCAACTGGAACTGGTCCAACAAATCATTGTCTTCAACGTGTCACTGGTTTCATCTTCACTTCCGTTCACTTACAGTTATTCATTGTGAAGCCATTGCATGCTTGCTTTATCTTTTGTCTTCACAACATGAATGTATGATCTGTTCGGCTTCATAACTTCTTCCTACCTGATCCTTATTATACTGAAGCTGTTTGTCATTGCGCTTTCACTCTATTGAATACATGACCATGGCTGGCCTAGTGTAATCTAACTTCCGCTGCATAGTAATAGGCATGATCTTCACTATTTGTCTTCACAACTCTCACGTTTTGAAGACTTTCATAAAAATCGCCTATTCACCCCCCCTCTAGTCGATATAACGCACTTTCAGGGAGGCCGAGCCGAACCCCCAAACCCTAGCCGCCGCCAACCCCGCCGCCCTAGCCCGCCGCCGCCGCCACCACCGACGCCGATGCCGGAGCCGCCGCCCGCCGGATCCGCCGCCGCCGGAGGTTGACCTGGCCGCCACCGGTTTTTCTCGACAACCAATCGGTTTTCCGTCGGTTTTGTTTAGTTTCTTTTAGTTCCGTTTTGTTAAATAGATCGGTTTTCCGGTTTATTTATTTAGCGAGCGTTCGCTCGTTCATTCGTTTTAACAAACACGTTCTTCGTTTAGATCCAGTTAACGAACGTCCGTTCGTTAATTTGTTCGTCGTTTTCTTTTTCTCAGATTAAATCTGCGATTTTTCTGATCGCGATTCCTGATCCGTTTTTCGTTCTAGTATAACTTTTCGCTCGTTTATCGGAATCAGGCGATTCAAGCGCCTGGAGTTTCGTCCCGAAACCCTCTTTCCGTTTAACCAACACAAACAAGTTTTTGCATCTGTAAAATTTTCCCTAGATCCATAATAGTAAATGAAGCCTGTTTCTTTTGCCGTTTGTCTTTCATTGCTTCGTTCGATTCGATTCTTTTTGCCAACCGAAGTTCTTAAGTTGAACTTTCTGGTTAGATCGCTTATTCGAGTTTTACCAGTGCATTAGTTGAGTACTTATTGTATGCTTGTTTGTTTGTGATAGAGTACCCGGAGTGCGCCGCTTGCTACTTCGAATCGCTAGGTTTCCCGGATTATCAGCAAGGCAAGTAACACTTTGATCATACCTCCTACTACCCAGTTTTATTGCATTAGATCAATCCTCACACATTGCATGGTCTGGATCTAATTAAATTGTGGGTTTGGGAAGTAGTTGAGGTAGTACCTATTACCTGTTTACTATCAAACCTTTGGGAGTTACTTCTACGTTTGCTTAATATGCCATGCTATGCTAGTAGACGTGGATTGGGTGAGTGAAATCCATGACAGATGTGAGTTTGATAAATTAATGGTTTATCTAAGGTGGAAACTTAAATACACATCTAGGTGGACTGAGGCACCTGGGTATTCCAGCGATTGCCTGTTTTTCTTTTGGACCGCCACCCAGGCTCACAGGGATCATGAGATTATTCATGCTAGAAACTTCCGTGTGCAGCCACAAGCTACTATGGGCTCTAGCATAGTTGACTAAGTCATGTGAACTCTTACAGTGGTAGACTAGCAGATGTAGGGGAAAGTAGGTGTAACGGTCTACCCGATCGTAAGGTGCTAGCGCTTCTGAAAGACTATGTCTCGGTCATCCGTTTCTCAAACACCATGTAGTGCGAGAAATCAAACGGAGGCGATCGAGTCTTGTGGGGAAAAGTGCGCAAACCTCTGCAGAGTGTATAAACTAATCATGGTTAGCCGTGTCCCCGGTTATGGACAACTTGAGTATCTAGTACCTGGATTATCATGTGAATCTCATCATGTTACTCTAAAATTAATTTTGTTGGGTTTTTTTAATGATGATGCCTAAATGGGATTGAGAATGCTGTCAACCATTCTCAATGTTTAACAACTACCATGATAGTTAAATAAAATTTATTCCTTTGTAGTAGGGAAAAATTGGCTTTACGCAAAACTGTAACCATAGAGCTTTCCACCAGCCAAATATGCATATAGTATAGCCTTATGCTTTCATTTGTCTCTATGTGTTACATTCCCAGCAAATTCCATGTGCTGACCCGTTTCGGGCTGCAATGTTCATGTTGCAGACTTCTCAGACGACGATTAAAGTGTTTTTAGGTCGTGGTTCTATACTCAGTGATTCCGTTGGAGTTGCTGGACTCACTTATCTTCCAAGCCTTCCGCTGTTATCGTTATTAGATGGCCTTAAGTCATATTTATTGTAATAAGTTCTCTTTTCTGACACTCGATGTAATAAGTGTGTGATTGCTACTCTGTTATAAATCCTTCAAGTACTGTGTGGTGTTAGCATTACTGATCCAGGGATGACACCTGAGCACAGAGATTGGACCATTTGAGGTCTGGTCGCTACAAGTTAACTGCAGGAAACACCGACTGATCTGTGAATGAACTTGAAAAGAAACTTTGCTTCATGGCAGGGCAGGACAGGGCAGGAGTACTAAGCTGAAGCCTAAAGGAACAAAAGTAACTTATGTACTTGATTGTAACCTAAGAAACAAAAGAACGGCGAAGAACTGACGACTAGCTGCTGCTAATTAGACACAAGCAGCATTTTATAGTTGTTGTGCTACATGTTGATACTGCCCAGCAGTCCTTTCACAGGGCTTGGCCTGAGCGCTCGGGCCGGAGCCGAACGTCTTCGCCGCGCCGCTGCCGGTCCGGGCCATGCCAACCACGTCGCCCATGGGCTGCATCAACACGGGGAGGCCCCTGCTCGTCGTTGCGCCGGTGGGGCTAATCCTGAGCCCTAGGAAGTCCAGCGTGGCCGGCTTGGCGCTGAACAGTGATGACTGGCCCATCATGAGCTCCGGCAACCCCATCGGACCGCCGGTAGAGTCGTATGGTAACCCGAGGCCCAGCCCGGCCGACATCATCGGAGCTGGCTCGGGCTCCAACTGCAGCGGCCATTGCTATAGCGACCCCTCCGGGAACTGCATTTGCATGGGCTCCTGGTGGTGGTGCTCCTGCTGTTGATGCTGACCTGACGATGTCGACGCTAGCGACGACGATGAGATGTCCAGGCCCATCCCACGCAGGAACGAGGAGCTCGACGAGGTGGCGCCCATCTGCGCCGCCTTCTGAAGCAGCGTCGTGGCGGACATGTGCGCCGCCTTCTGAAGCAGGTTGAAGAGATTGCTCTAGCACGGACTCCAAGAAATAATATGGTGTCAGATGGATGTCGTGGTGGTGGCGTGTGTCGTACTCCTGGACGTGAATGCTTGTTCTGGCCATGTCACCCTACTACTCCTACTACTTACTCCTACTATATAGTACTAGTATCGAGGATTCGAGGTGCTGGTTACATACAACGAACACATTAACATATGGCTATAGTAAAAACACCCACCCGACGCGCGAAGCATGTGAAGCTAGTACAAATAGTGTACTACTATTGTTGATTGGCCTCAGTACTACTATTGTTGATTGGCCTCATCCGATAACCTGTTGCAATGCACGTACAATTATGTATTCGGAAAATATTTTTTTGCCTCGTCGCACCACTCAATCAGAGAAGCGACTCGAAAGCCATTCATAAATTTAGTAAGTTTATCACAGGCATATCATTTTATTACATACAACAGGTCATCAACCCACATCGACAACGAGGATACATTATAAATACTAAAGTTTTCACCACACAACAAATAATAAGCCATGAAATGAACTTCAACTCAACCATTCCGCGGCGTTGGAAACGCTTGCTTTGAACCACAAGTGATTCTCTGGGACGGGCCATCCGTTGTCGATCTGGAGACCAACGCAGGACTGATCATCCAGGCTGAAGTGGCCTACTATATCAGTACCAGGGTAGGGAACCACCCAAATGTCCGAGGTATAGACACAGTTGCTTCTCATAAATGTGTCAACAGCAGTTGGATCGCCTTTCACCATCATCGGATAGTTTTGTCCAAGGAAGAGCGAGTTTTCTCCAAGACTATCAATTCTGTGCCAGGGAGAAGGAGTTAGCTCTAGCACACTAGTATCCATCCTGAATACCATTCAACGGGTGTTGGAATAGGTCCGGAGAGTGCGACCATGGGAGACACCTGCTTCCTTAGCAGTAACATCATCAGTGGGCTGTATAGACACAAGAGGAGGTGATCCATCGGAATTAGTTGCCAGGCGCCACAGAGTATATGGGCGCTGCTCGTGATCATCACCATCGGCAGCTCCCCCTTGGTTATAAAAATTTTCAAGTATAGGTGGTGGGATGTTCACATGACCTTGGAAACACAAGAAGAAGGTTAATTAGTAAAGGGAAACTTGCTAGCCGAAGATAAACCATCGGCAGCTCCCCCTTGGTTATAAAAATTTTCAAGTATAGGTGGTGGGATGTTCACATGTGGATGGAACAATTATAATTATGGTGGAAGACAAACGTACCGAAACTACGAGGATACCATGCAAAAAGAGTGCCACGAGTGGTGGCAGCAAACACAAGGCCCTCGTATTGAATTGCTTCACAGTACTCATTCGTGCACAGAAACTGATTTTTGAGCAATGTCCATCGAGTCAAACCACTAAGGATGGCAACAAGCTTGTCGAAGATAGCAACAACTTCATAGTTGTTGTAATTCCAAGAGCGGTTGGGAACTCAACAAATTGCTATCTTCCATAGAAGACAGTCACCATGATCGTATTTGAACGCGCGTACATTACCGGTTTTCTCAACCTCTGGGCAGTGTGCTGAGATTTTTGGAAGTGGAACCCGGTGACGAGTGTACACATTCACAAGTTCCCACTGGCAGTTGGACCCAATGTAAACAACCCAATCTCCATTTGTGCCCGCCCAAGCCTTGCCCTCAAGTGATGGCATCTTAACATCATATGTATCATTATCAAGTGGCATCAACTTGCACAGGGCGAGGCCTCCGTCGTGTCGGCGCCAGTCATCAGGGTCAGGCGAAGAAGATAGGGGAGATCAAACCGCTCCTTGACTCTTGGGTTCTTTGTAATGATGTTATTAGTTGAGTTGAGAATGGGCTTGAACGAACCTGCCATGCTAGCCGAGGTTATGACGTCGCACCGATCAATGAGTTCCTCCACCACGTCATCTTTCAGATCGGGGCAAGAATAACGGGGTCGTTTCCGGCCTGTTCCCTCCATGGAGAAGACAATCGAACAATGGTAGAAGAAAGGGTGAAGGGCTGAAGGAAAATGGAGGAGGGAGAGGAAGAGTGTGCGACAGCAGTTCCAAATCGAGAGGGAAAGGCGAAGAGTCGGTGGACGGTTGCGAGTTTGCCACGGTTCACGAAGAGGCGCCCCGGCCTACACGTCCGTTTGGAAATACTCCTACTACTCGCCGTCATCTCACTGATATGTTGGAATGGGACCACATGTCAATGAAACATGGTGTGTAATTTCTCGTGCAAAATGCGATCTGGCCGCGTTGGCCCGAGGTGCCGCATTAGTTATCGACCTATATTTTTTTAACGGCGTGCCGATCAGTTTTGAAGCACGACTAACTGGTACTATACATGGAGAGGATGACAACAGGGACCCGCTAAGGTCATGGCAGTATGCAAGCAAGTGCCTCCTTATTTCAAGCCAATAAAAAAATGGCTCCTCCTAGGCATCTAGGTCCCATGCCATTGTCAACGTAGTCAATAAACGAGAGAATTGCACAACGAGCGGCTGACACCAGGGACCCAGTAGCTCGCCCAGTTATTTTTGTTTTGAGTTAATTTGATAAATGCCACTCCAAATCTGGTGTATCCGAGAAATGCCACTGCAATTTCCAAACTTTGAAAAATGCCATTTCATGCCATTTCTAGTGGCATTTTTCGAAGTCTGGAGTAGCGTTTTTCAAAGTTTGCAAACTGCAGTGGCGTTTTTCAAAGTTTGCAAAAATATCAGTGGCATTTTTCAAAGTTTGGAAATTGCAGTGGCATTTTTATGAATCTCCATAATTGGAGTGGCATTTATCTAATTTGTTTTTGAGACGGAAGCACGGTGTCAACTGGGCTGTGCGGGACACTCTGGCCTGTCTAGACAACCTTTTCTTTTATGTTTACCACAGACCAGCCCAGTAGTTCTTTTTCCTTTCTGAAAATGGCTAGCCTAGTTCTTTTGTGATTTGTCAAGTAAGTCGCTTTATCAGACCTGCTGGGCTGCAAATCTTTCAAGACGAGGAGAGCTTCATTCGGCTGGCCGAGAAAATGGCCTATTAGTAATGAGAAATGGGCTATACATTTTTAAAACACATCGAACCGACAATTATTTTCAAATATCTTTTTTTCATTTCGATATTTTAAATTGCATTGATTTTTATGCATGGAAAATTTATTGGATTTTATATTGATATATATTTATTTTTAAAATTAGTCTGAATGTGACTCGAAATTTCGGGATTAAAAACAGTTCAGACCCCACCGACATATGCAAAATTTCGTATAATTTTTTAACCGTGGCCACAATATGGGCTGTAATACTAACATAAAGAATATGTGCTCCAAAAACCCCGTAAGAATTAGCAAATGGGCTGTAAATTATTTGAAATAATGGCAGATGGGTTGTATGCTGTTTTCCACAGATGGCATGTATAATGTTGGATGTCCATCCAACGGCCGTGGTGCTTCTTCAATCTCTGCTCTTCCTGCTCTAGCCGCTCAAACAAGCGCCGATGGGACTGCCTGCTCCCTCCTCCCCGCGGCTGGCTGTGCTGCCACGCAGGCCTCACCGGCCGACCGTACTCCCATCGCTGGCCTAGCCATCCCTCTACTCACCCACACCTGCTGTTATTCTCCGGCGACGGCAGACGAACCAATAAACCCTCGTACAGTCGTACTCCCCTATGCGTGGGAAACAAAAACAATGGCCAAGTCTTCCCTGCCTCCGTGTCGTTCCCTTCCTAGGCCTCGCCGTCGTCCACTGCCCTAGTGCTCTCTGCGTGGCATGGTCATCGTGGTCAACGACCGACATGCATCTGAAGTGGACTACACGTGGAGAGGCCGACAGCTGGGTGCACGGCTGCACGCAAGGAAATGCCTCCTTATTACGCACAAAATAATGATTTCCTCCACCTGACATCTGGGACCCACCGAAACGGCCTCTGTATTTCGCGAAAAAAATGTTACCGCCGCTGACAGCTCGGACCCACCAGCTATATCTTCGCACGCAAGGAAGTGCCTCGTTATTACGCACAAAAAAATGAATACTCCCCCTGCTAGCTGGGACCCAGTATAGTGGGCCTACTAAGTTGACGGGGACAAAGGGCTTTGTCAACTTAGTCAATATGCATGATTCTAGCTCGACTGACCGTACGATGTCCATCCAGCGGCCGTTGTGCTTCTTCAACCTCTGGTCTTCTTGCTCCAGCCGCCCAAAGCAGCGCCGGTCGTGCCGCCTGCTCCTGCCTCCCGTGGCCGGCTGTGCTGCTGCGGAGGCCTCACTGCCCCCATACTACTCCCACCGCTGGCTAGGCCATCCCTCCACTCCACTCACCCCCTATTATTCTGCGGCGTCGGCAGTGCAGCCGAACCAGTGAACCCTCATACTCCTCTCCGCATGGGCATCCACTGCCGCGTCTTCCCCGGCTCCGCGTCGTCCCCTTCCTAGGCCTCGCCGTCGTCCACCGCCGTGGTGCTGTCGGCGCGGCGTGGTCAATGTGGTCAACAACCGAATTCCATCGGAAGAATACTGTACGCGGAGAGGCTGACAGCTGGGTCCATGGCAGCTGCAAGGAAGTGCCTCCTTATTACGCGGAAAATAATTATTCCTCCACCTCACAACAGGGACCCACCGGATGCCCACCAGTATATCATGAAAAAGCATTTGCCCCTGACTGCTGGGAGCCACCCGACGGGCCACCGTATTTCGCGAAAAAAAACGTTCCCCCTGCTGTCAGCTCGGACCCTGTCGGGACCCCGATTCCAAGTCACACCGATCTAGCATCTAACACCTCATATCACTTTGCGGCCTCACGCACGGTATTCCCACGGGTGTCGCCTTACCATGGCCCGGGTCCGTTTGCGCCTTTTGGCTCACGTATATGATAGTATCGCTAGCATCCATATGACGGAGAACCCAGGCCGACATGGCTAGTCATGAACCCAAAGTGGTACTAACCTATGGGGACAGGCATACATGAATCACATCGAGCATGTCGGTCAACAGCGTATGAATCCGGGTTGTAGCACTGGGCTAACAGGACTCCGGAAGTCACCGCGTGACATTTCCCCGAAGGGACAGACATAGGAACGAAGTGGAACACATGCCGACCAGTCAAGTGTTTTGAGCAGTAGTGCTGGCCTAGCAGGACTCCGGTGAACCGGGCTGTAGCGGACTACTATGGCTCAAGGAAGCACTAGACTACATTTCCCCATAACAGAGGCTGCCAAGGATAAACAACTAGATTGTCGGATCCCACACATAGCAATACACGTCACACGTACACATAACATGCAAGTATGTGCTGTACAACATGGCATCATAACATAACGCAAACTCATATAGATAAAGGCTCAGAAGAGCCACATAGCATTAATACAAACAGGGGTCACATGACCCATCATTCAGAGCATACAAGCAACGGAAGCATTACATGTCTGAGTACAGACAACTACAAAAGAAAAAGGCAAAGAAGCCTGACTATCTACAAGTCGCTCCCAAGGGTATGAGATCGTAGCTGAGGTAACAAGCTACTCATCGAAGTCCAAGCGGCACTACTAGTGAGACAGATGTCTCACCTGCAAAACATAAATAAAGCAAACGTGAGTACAAAGGTTCTCAGCAAGACTTACATCAGATCCTATCATACATGCATTTGTATCAAGAAGGTAATGTGGGGTTTAGTTGCAGCAAGCCAGCTTTGACTCAGTGGCTATCCTGTTCTACGACAACGAGAAACTTCTTTGAGATGAGGCAGCGCACACGAGTCCACTAATCACCACATCAATACACTACTATGGATTCATCCTCGTCTCCTTACGAGAAGGCCATCCATAGCACTCACACTTGTCTTGAGCATTTTAGAGTATCCACTTAAAGTTGTTTATGTACCACGTAAGCATCCAAGAAGTCCATAACCGAGGACACGACTATTCGAATAGATCATGATAACCCTGCAGGGGTGTACTTCTTCACACACGCTCTCACCACTTATCACCATATACACGTCATGTATCTTGGCAACCTTCAAGCGGAAGCCTGGCGAGGGTGTCGGCCACGACCTGACTAACCAAACAAGACTCTAGTCCAGGTTTATCGCCTATTCGGGTTCCATCCGCAAGGAAATCCGGCCGGGGTTTCGCTCATGGCCCCAAATGATGTGTACAGGGTTCCCGAGCCCACCATCCGGGGCCACTCGGTACACCGGGCCACGTGTGCCTAGTCTGTCCCAAGTCCACCCTGCCGGGTGCCACTCGGTAGAAAAATAGCACTACCTATAAACACCAGAAACTATTTGCAACTCCTGGATAGAGATCAAGTTGGCTAATAAGTCGAGAGGGGTCGAGTTACCGGAACCCAATGGGTGGTAGTAGCTAGTCCTTGGACAACATACATAGAACTCAGTTCTTAGGGACGGTTCTAGTGAGACAACCCACCATGTACTCCTACATGGCCTCTCACCGCTACCTTTACCAAATCGTGTTCACACGCTTAACTCTCAACATCAAAACATAGCACTGTACTCTAATTCATTCCCAATGAATCAGACCTGACATACTCTAAGCAATAGCATGCATGGCATGGCAAGAAGACAACATGGCTCAAGCAACTCCTACCCATGCTAGTGGGTTTTAACTATTTACTGTGGCAATGATAGGTCATGCAGAGGAATGGGTTCAACTACTGCAGCATAAAGTAGCAGTTGAATCGTTGTTGTCCTAATGCAATAAATAAGAGCAGGAGCGAGCGAGTAGGATTGTATCGGAATGAACAAGGGGGGTTGCTTGCCTGGTAGATCAACAAGGAAGGCACTGCTCCTCAGACAGGTACTCTGGATCGGTCTCCGAAGCATGACCTATCGAGAAGGAATGGTGTCGATAATCAAACACAAGCATATGAAACAATATGATGCATAATCATGGCATGAGTATGTGATGTGCTTTGAGCTAATGCATTTAACATTCTATTTGGAAGAGGTCCATTTGAACAAAAGGTTCAAATGCAACTCTAAATTAAATCTTTATAAATGCCATTTATATGTTTTCACCTATACAGAAAGTATAAGTTGGTTTGTCATGCATGAAAATGGTACAGATGGATAGATTGAATTTTTCTGATCATTTTTCATATATAAATTATTTCAATTTGAGCTACGGTTGAATTTCTATGAATTTTTGAAGTTTTGAATATATTCTGGAATTTCCTGATTTAATTTTAAACCAGAAAATGAATAACTGCGTCAGCATGGCGTTATGCCTACGTCAGCAGGTCAACGGAGCTGACCAGGTAAAACTTGACGTGTGGGGTCCACACGTCAGTGACCGGTTAGTTAACAGGGGGTTATTATACTAATCTAGTTAAAGGATTAGGGCGCCTGGGCCCACTGTCAGCGTCAGGGATTAGTTAAACGGTGATTAGCCTTAAGCTAATCACCTGGCAGGTCGGGCCCGCACGTCAGGCCGGCGAGGTCGTCGTCGGCGACCTCTGGACGCGGCGGTGTCTGCGATTCAGGCCACGGGGGCGGCGACTAAGGGCACCGGGGCGTAGCCCGGGCTCTCGCGCATCTAGGGGAGGCGACGGGAGGACGCGGGGTGGCCGGAGCTCGCCAGAGCGGAGCTCGCGGCGGCGGCCGGAGCACGGCTCCAGGCGGAAAGTGGCTGCAGGGCACGGCAGAGGCTGCGGAGGGCCTCTACGGCCTCCTGGGGTCACCAGGAGCACGGTGACGCGCGCGGGAGTGGATGGCTCGGCCTCTGGCCATGGTGGCGCCATGGACGGCGGCGAGGTGCTACGGCCGTGGTGGCAGACGGGGCTAGAGGGTGCCAGAAGAGCAGGGGAGAGGGAGATTCGACAACGGGGCTCACAACGGATCCTGCGGAGGCGTCAGCGAGCTCAGGGAAGGTCCAACGCGGCGGAATGGCGACGGCGATCTCCGGCGGCCGGTGATGAAGAAGACGGTGGTGAGGAAGAAGCGGAGCTCGCCCGGGTTGCTTGCTCGGTGAGGAGGGAGAGGGGGTCGCGGCGGAGCTGGGGAGCGTGTCGGGGAGGTGCGGTAGTGGCCGAGGCCACGGTGGCTGTGGACGGCGGCGATGGCGATTTCGGCCGCGAGAGAGGGAGCGAGGGGGAGGAGAGAATGGCACCGGAGAGAGCGAGAGAGGCTTGGGGGGGCGCGTGGCGACGTCTAGCGTGAGGAGAAGGAGCCAGGCAGGCAGCTGCGTGCCGGTGTGCACGGCGTCGGGCACCGCTTCCCCTCTGCCTACTGGCAAGAGGACGAAGACGGCTCTGCCCCTGGGGGGCTGGGCCTGAACAGGAATGGGCCGGCCAGAGGCGCCAGGTAAGTATCTCCCTCTCCCTAGTTTTCTATTTATTAATGTTTTCTATTTTCTGCATTTTGTTTGGACTTAGTAATAATACTAATCCATTTTTTTTAATTCTGTCAAATTTTGCAGGGACCTAAGGAATTAATCCAAAGCCCCTCACCAAAATTCAGAATTATTGGACAATATTTTGTATATATAAAAATATTTATCCAACGCAAATAAATACGGGATTAATTCCAAATGCCCAAAATAATTACTTATGAGCTCTTTAAAATATTGGTTTGATTTTTATCTCTGTCCAATATTTTCAGAGAGCAACATGAGCATTTTCTTGGACCCTTTTGGAGCAATTTTTACTTGGGTCATTTTCAGAAATGATTCTGAGGTTTCACAAATCCCCATTTCAAATTTAAATGGAATTTAAGCATGATGCAAACATGAAGGGCTAGCCTAGGTCATACCAGAACTAGGGATGTGACAACTAGCCCCCACTTGGAAGAATCTTGTCCCGAGATTCAGGAGTTGGCGGAAAGAAAGCGGGGTACACAAGTCGAAGACAATCTTCACGCTCCCAGGTAGATTCTCTCTCGGAATGATGAGACCACTGAACCTTGAGAAACTTGATGTTATGACGTCGAGTGACACACTCTGGTTGATCCAGAATGCGGATGGGGTACTCTCGATAAGTGAGATTATCTTGGAGATCAAGCGTTTCGTGGTCCACTCCGCGGATGGGATCCGAGAAGCAACGCCTGAGTTGAGAGACGTGGAAGACATCATGTACTCGAGAAAGATGTGGGGGTAGTTCCAACTGGTAGGCAACCTCTCCTCGTCTAGTGAGAATGCAAAAGGGACCAATGTAACGAGGAGCCAACTTGCCCTTGATACCGAAATGATGGGTACCCTTCAAAGGGGTAACCCGAAGGTAAGCCTTGTCGTCAACTTCATAAGCCACTTCCTTATGACTACGGTCATGCTGGCTCTTTTGACGAGATTGGGCTGTTTTCAAGTTCTCACGAATGATGCGAACTTGCTCTTCTGCCTCCTGGATCATATCCGGTCCAAAGAATTGTCTTTCACCGGTTTTTGACCAGTTCAAAGGTGTTCGACATCTTCGTCCATACAGAACCTCAAAAGGAGCTTTCTTGAGGCTGGATTGGTAGATATTGTTATAAGCAAACTCGGCGAAGGGAAGACACTTCTCCCAATCCATACCGAATGAGATAACACAATCTCTAAGCATGTCTTCGAGAATTTGATTGACCCTTTCCACCTGACCACTTGATTGAGGGTGGAAAGCGGTACTGAAGGAAAGATGGGTGCCCATGGCAGTTTGGAAACTCTCCCAGAAATGAGAAGTGAAAAGACTACCATGGTCTGAATTGATCTCTAGTGGAACACCATGAAGTGAAACTATTCGAGAAATATATAAGTCAGCGAGCTGACTAGCAGTGATACTCTCTCGAACAGGTAGGAAGTGAGCCACTTTGGAAAGACGATCAATGACTACGAAGATAGAATTATTCCCTTTCTTGGTCCTGGGAAAGCCGGTGATGAAGTCCATACCAACTTTAGCCCATTTCCACTCAGGAATAGCTAAAGGTTGAAGGGTGCCAGCAGGTCTTTGATGTTCTGCCTGAACGCGATGACAAACGTCGCAGTTAGCAATAAACTAAGAAATTTCTCTCTTCATCCTAGTCCACTAGAACCTCTGGCGTAGGTCCTGATACATCTTAGTACTACCGGAATGAATCGCGAGAGGAGATTCATGCGCCTCCTTAAGGATTAATTGCCAAAGATGCTGCTTCTTGGGGACCACCTGGCGATTCCCAGAAAACAACACCTCGATCATCTATAGAGAAACTACCAGCAATGCCCTTGGCAATGTTTCTCTTGATCCGGGTAATCCCCGTATCATGCGTCTGGGCTTCTATGATATGATCCACAAGATTAGGTTCCGCCACCAAGGTAGAAAGGAACCCGTGAGGAGCAAATGTGAAGGTTAAGCTTACATAATTCCTCATGGAGAAGTGGTTGGCCCTGCTGCAACATGAGATTGTTGCAATAGGACTTACGACTTAGCGCATCAGCCATGACATTCCCCTTGCCTGGGGTGTAGGTAATCCCTAAGTCGTAATCTGAGATCAACTCCAACCAACGTCTTTGCCTAAGGTTCAAATCTGGTTGGGTGAAGATATACTTGAGACTCTGGTGATCGGTGTAAATCTCGCAACGTTTACCAAGAAGGTAATGTCGCCAGGTCTTAAGTGCATAGACTACGGCTGCAAGCTCTAGATCATGTGTAGGATAATTCTCCTCATGTGGATGCAACTGTCGAGATGCATAGGCAATCACATGGCGATCTTGCATAAGAATGCAACCTAGTCCCTGTCGTGAGGCATCACAATAGATAACAAAGTCCTTAGTGAAATCCGGTGGCAAAGTATGGGAGCAGAAGTCAGGCGTCTTTTCAGTTCCTGAAAACTGTGCTCACACTGTGGGGACCACTCAAACTTTTTATCTTTCTTGAGAAGTTCCGTGAGAGGTTTGGCCACTTTGGAGAAGTTCTCAACGAAGCGACGATAATAACTGGCTAGACCAAGGAAACTCCTAACTTGCTTAACTGTTTCAGGTGGATTCCAATCAAGAACGGCCTGAACTCTCTCGGGATTGACGGAAATGCCCTTACCAGATATCACGTGGCCTAGGTAGGTCACTTCTGGCAACCAAAATTCGCACTTGTAGAACTTGGCATAAAGGCGGTGCTCTCTGAGTTTTTCTAGCACAAGTCTAAGATGTTCGGCATGATCTTCCTCGTTCTTCGAGTAAATAAGAATATCATCGAGGTAAACCACGACGAACTTATCTAGGTACTCCATGAAGATCGAGTTCATCAAGCGAGAGAAAGTAGCTGGAGCGTTGGTTAGTCCAAAGGACATGACGGTGTACTCGTACTGACCATAACGAGTGACAAAAGCCGTCTTAGGAATGTCCCCATTTCTGATCTTGATTTGGTGGTAGCCTAACCTCAAATCCATCTTGGAAAAGACTGAGGATCCAGCGAGCTGATCATACAGGTCGTTGATCCCGGGGAGCGGATACTTGTTCTTTATCGTGACCAAATTAACGGGACGATAATCTACAACCATACGGTCCGTACCATCCTTCTTCTTGATGAAGAGGACGGGGCAAGCCCAGGGAGAAGAACTAGGACGGATGAAATCCTTTTGCAAGGATTCATCGAGTTGTTTCTTAAGCTCGGCTAGTTCTAAGGGTGCCATCTTGTAAGGTCTCCTAGATATTGGAGTGGTACCTGGGATAAGATCTATGACAAATTCTACATCTCTGTCAGGTGGAAGACCTGGCAGTTCCTATGGAAAGATATCCGGAAAGTCATGGACTACCGGGATATCTTCAAGGTCAGGAAGAGGGTTGGCATTAAGAGAATAGAGTTGGCGCTTTGCAACTCTAGTGGAGACAGTGACTATCTTGCCAGATGGGTGTGTAAGCTGAACAGACCTTGTGTAACAATCAATCTTGGCATAATGAGCTTTCATCCAGTCCATACCCAAGATGATGTTAATATCTGTATACTTGAGGGCTATAAGTGATGCAAGGAATACAAGTCTGTCAACAAGGATTTCATTACCATGGCTTATTTTGGTGGTTTGCCATCTAGACCCTGGAGTTTGGATTTCAAGTGGAGTTGGCATATCACAAAATGACATGTCGTGCAAATGAGCATAGCCTTCAGAGATGAAGGAGTGAGATGCTCCGGTATCGAACAGAACCGAAGCTGGATGACAGTTGACAAGGAGTGTACCAAGAATGACATCCGGATCATCATGAGTGTCTTTAGCTGAGACGTGATGCACACATCCACGTTCAGTGGGAGCTGACTTGACACTAATCATCTTGCGTGATGGCTTACCACGGCCAACAGACTTCTCAAGCTGGGGTGGAGCATAATTGGTTTGAGAGCAGTTACGTGCATAGTGTCCTCACTCTCCGCATGTGAAACAAGTCCCTGAAGTAGGGCGTGGACCCGCTTTGACAAGCGGTCTACCAATAGGCCTGGGTGGAGCATGTAACTGAACTGGGTGAGGTGCAACACAAGATGGCCTTGGTGTATAACCGGGTGGAAGAGCGGAGTTCGGAACCCAAATCCGGCGCTTCTGAGAACTAGAACCGGAGGAAGAACCCAAATCACCGGTGTGATTACGAGACTCCTCGTATGTGAGTTGAGCTATCTCTGCATTAATGGCCTTGTTCACAAGAACCTGGAATGTATTGCAATGGTGCAAGTGGAGATCACGACGCAACTTGGGTTTGAGACCCTTCCAGAACCTAGCCTGCTTCTTAGCGTCTGTGGACACTTCTTCTGAAGCATAGCGAGCGAGGTTCTCAAATTCTCTACTATAAGCATCAACAGCCATCTCACCCTGGGTGAAACTACAAAACTCTTCTCTCTTGCGATCAATGAGGGCTTGATGAATGTGATGTTCACGAAAGGCTTCAGTAAAATCTCTCCAGGTAGGTATCTGGCCAGCTGGAAGCATAGCCTCATAGTTTTGCCACCAAATACTAGCAGGACCTTCTAGGTGATATGCAGCATAGGTGACCTTGTCACTTTCAGCTACGTTCGCTAAATGCAGCTTGTGTGTGATACCACGTAGCCAGTCATCTGCATCGAGTGGTTCAATGGAATGATGGAAGGTAGGTGGTTTTAGACCAATGAAATCATACATGGTCGCTGACTCTTTGTGCTGATGGGAGGTGTTCTCCTCAATACGTACTAACAAGCGGTTAGACTCTCGCTTGTTCTTCTCCATCTCTAACATGAACTCTGCCAACGAAGGCTGGTCGGGAGGATCCTCATCCCTACCATCTCCGTGGTTCCGGCTACGAGCAATAAAACTTCGGTTAACTGACGACATCCTGAAGAACCAACCAAGGAAACAAGGATGGATTCAGCATCATCGTAAAGATGTAGATTATAGTACGAGAAAAATACTATCTCTTGAACTCCTAAGACAATTCCGGCAGCATAACGACAGTAAAATGCTCAAAATGAGACATCCTGCAAATGATGGGGTAGCACCAAACTCAACATCATCACCCAAGGTTCTGAGATATTACTAAACAGGCTACACCGGAGGTACTCGAACTGGGATATGACTCTGATCAACCAATCCTAAGAGACTACAGAGTAGTAACACGTGATCCTGATAGACAGAAGAGAAAGCCTAGTTCCTTAACCCCGTAGGAAAGATAGGATGACTCAGATCAGAAGGCATGAGGTATAAGGAGTAAAAAGAGCCTTACGTTTCCTTCCACAATCAATTCCCCAATATAGCTAAAGAATTTCTAGACTCAACTTCGACCAGGTTGGCTTGGTAATCCTACAGACAGTCAGGCTCTGATACCAAAGCTGTCGGGACCCTGATTCCAAGTCACACCGATCTAGCATGTAACACCTCATATCACTTTGCGGCCTCACGCACGGTATTCCCACGGGTGTCGCCTTACCATGGCCCGGGACCGTTTGCGCCTTTTGGCTCACGTATATGATAGTATCGCTAGCATCCATATGACAGAGAACCCGGGCCGACATGGCTAGTCGTGAACCCAAGGCGGTACTAACCTATGGGGACAGGCATACATGAATCGCATCGAGCATGTCGGTCAACAGCGTATGAATCCGGGCTGTAGCACTGGGCTAACAGGACTCCGGAAGTCACCGCGTGACATTTCCCCGAAGGGACAGACATAGGAACAAAGTGGAACACATGCCGTCCAGTCAAGTGTTCTGAGCAGTAGTGCTGGGCTAGCAGGACTCCGGTGAACCGGGCTGTAGCGGGCTACTATGGCTCAAGGAAGCACTAGACTACATTTCCCCATAAGAGAGTCTGCCAAGGATAAACAACTAGATTGTCGGATCGCACACATAGCAATACACGTCACACGTACGCATAACATGCAAGTATGTGCTGTACAACATGGCATCATAACATAACGCAAACTCATATAGATAAAGGCTCAGAAGAGCCACATAGCATTAATACAAACAGGGGTCACATGACCCATCATTCAGAGCATACAAGCAACGGAAGCATTACATGTCTGAGTACAGACAACTACAAAAGAAAAAGGCTAAGAAGCCTGGCTATCTACAAGTCCCTCCCAAGGGTACGAAATCGTAGCTGAGGTAACAATCTACTCGTCGAAGTCCAAGCGGTACTAATAGTGAGACAGATGTCTCACCTGCAAAACATAAATAAAGCAAACGTGAGTACAAAGGTACTCAGCAAGACTTACATCAAATCCTATCATACATGCCCCCACAAAAAAAAATCCTATCATTCATGCATTCGTATCAAGAAGGTAATGTGGGGTTTAGTTGCAGCAAGCCATCTTTGACTCAGTGGCTATCCTATTCTACGACAATGAGAAACTTCTTTGAGATGAGGCAACGCACATGAGTCCACTAATCACCACATCAATACACTACTATGGATTCATCCTCGTCTCCTTACGAGAAGGCCATCCATAGCACTCACACTTGTCTTGAGCATTTTAGAGTATCCACTTAAAGTTGTCTATGTACCACGTAAACATCCAAGAAGTCCATAACCGAGGACACGGCTATTCGAATAGATCATGATAACCCTGCAGGGGTGTACTTCTTCACACATGCTCTCACCACTTATCACCATATACACGTCATGTATCTCGGCAACCTTCAAGCGGAAGCCTGGCGAGGGTGTCGGCCACGACCTGACTAACCAAATAAGACTCTAGTCCAGGTTTATCGCCTATTCGGGTTCCATCCGCAAGGAGATCCAGCCGTGGTTTGGCTCACAGCCCCAAACGATGTGTACAAGGTTCCCGAGCCCACCATCCGGGTGCCACTCGGTACACCGGGCCACGTGTGCCTAGTCTGTCCCAAGTCCACCCTGCCGGGTGCCACTCGGTAGAAAAATAGCAGTACCTATAAACACCAGAAACTATTTGCAACTCCCGGACAGAGATCAAGTTGGCTAATAAGTCGAGAGGGGTCAAGTTACCAGAACCCAATGTGTGGTAGTAGCTAGTCCTTGGACAACATACACAGAACTCAGTTCTTAGGGACGGTTCCAGTGAGACAACCCACCATGTACTCCTACATGGCCTCTCACCGCTACCTTTACCAAATCGTGTTCACACGCTTAACTCTCAACATCAGAACATAGCACTGTACTCTAATTCATTCCCAATGAATCAGACCTGACATACTCTAAGCAATAGTAGGCATGGAATGGCAAGAACACAACATGGCTCAAGCAACTCCTACACATGCTAGTGGGTTTTAACTATTTACTGTGGCAATGACAGGTCATGCAGAGGAATGGGTTCAACTATTGCAGCATAAAGTAGCAGTTGAATCGTTGTTGTCCTAATGCAATAAATGAGAGCAGGAGCGAGAGAGTAGGATTGTATCGGAATGAACAAGGGGGTTGCTTGCCTGGTAGATCAACAAGGAAGGCACTGCTCCTCAGACAGGTACTCTGGATCGGTCTCCGAAGCAGGACCTATCAAGAAGGAACGGTGTCGATAATCAAACACAAGCATATGCAACAATATGATGCATGATCATGGCATGAGTATGTGATGTGCTTTGAGCTAATGCATTTAGCATTCTATTTGGAAGAGGTCCATTTGAACCAAAGATTCAAATGCAACTCTAAATTAAATCTTTATAAATGCCATTTATATGTTTTCACCTATACAGCAAGTATAAGTTGGTTTGTCATGCATTAAAATGGTATAGGTGGATAGATTGAATTTTTCTGATCATTTCTCATGTATAAATTATTTCAATCTGAGCTACGGTTGAATTTCTATGAATTTTTGAAGTTTTGAATATATTCTGGAATTTCCTGATTTAATTTTAAACCAGAAAATGAATAACTGCATCAGCATTGCGTCATGCCTGCGTCAGCGGGTCAACGGAGCTGACCAGGTCAAACCTGGCGTGTGGGGTCCACACGTCAGTGACCGGTTAGTTAACAGCAGGTTATTATACTAATCTAATTAAAGGATTAGGTCGCCTGGGCCCACTGTCAGCATCAGGGATTAGTTAAACGGTGATTAGCCTTAAGCTAATCACCTAGCAGGCCGGGCCCGCATGTCAGGCCGGCGAGGTCGTCGCCGGCGACCTCTGGACGCGGCGGTGTCCGCGATTCAGGCCACGGGGGTGGCGACTAAGGGCACCGGGGCGTAGCCCGGGCTCTCGCGCATCCAGGGGAGGCGACGGGAGGATGCGGGGTGGCCGGAGCTCGCCGGAGCGGAGCTTGCGGCGGCGGCCGGAGCATGGCTCCGGGCGGAAAGTGGCTGCAGGGCACGGCAGAGGCTGCGGAGGGCCTCTACGGCCTCCTGGCGTCACCAGGAGCATGGTGACGCGCGCGAGAGCGGCTGGCTCGGCCTCTGGCCACGGTGGCTCCATGGCCGGCGGCGAGGTGCTACCGTCGTGGTGGCAGACGGGGCTAGAGGGCACCAGAAGAGCAGGGGAGAGGGGGATTCGACGGTGGGGCTCATAGCGGATCC